>NC_048595.1:50901290-51086290 GCF_003668045.3 Cricetulus griseus | reverse complement strand
TTCTTTTTTAAAGTGGCATATTAAAAAAAAAATAACCAAAACCCCAAAACCAAAACACACACATAAAAACCAGGCCTAGAGAGATGCCTTAGAGGTTAAGAGCACTGGATGCTTTTTCAGAGGACCTGGGTTCAATTCCCAGCATCCACATGGCAACTCACAACTGTCTGTAGTTTCAGTTTTAGGGGATTTGACACCCTCATAGAGACATACATTCAGACAAAACACCAATGTGTGTAAAATTAAAAAAAAAAAATCATCAGAAAATCTGGAAAATTCTGAGAACAATATACAGAAACACTTTTCTAAAGGAAGTCTTTCTTTTAAAATTTTTTCTATGATTATTTTATTTTTATGTATTTACTTTCAGATTGGCTCTTGTGGGCCTGGAACTCAAGGAAACCTTTTCTCTTGGAAACCTTTATTTCCATAAGCCTTTCTTATACAAACCAAAAATGTCTCTCTCTCCTGTTTCCCAGCCAGCCATGCTGCAGGAATCCATGGATTTTCAGACTGTATACCTGACATTTAATAAAGCTCTCTGTTAAAGTGTGTTTGCAAAGAAGCCTATGGCTTGGGAAGGAGAGAGCAACATGCTGTGACATTTCTTCCTGTACTCTTGAGCTTACTCAGTCTTACTCTATCATCTCAATGACTGGTGATAATTGACTTTTGCAGGAGTTTTTCTATGTAAAAAGAATATAAAAACTACTTGTGTAAGTACATCATTGTGCCCTTTTCAAGAATGAGACCCAGAAATTGAAATTCTGGGAAAAGAGAATGTAAATTTAATTGTACACCTCTCCATTTGTAGGCACTAAATTGTCCTCCTAAAAGATTTTACATACTGTCCTCTTGCCTGCTTTTCAGAGAACTAGTCCTTGTCTAGTTGACATTCAGCTATATCAATGGCATCTTATAGTTTTGAGCTTGCATTCTCTGCTTTATCAATATTGATCTATTAAGGGCCTTCAGACTGGTTTTAGGCTCTGTGCTCATCTAGAAAAGGACTGTGCCATCCTGGCTGTCCTGTTCTCATGGCTGCCTGTTCCATCATTGTGAGGGTTGTGTAGTTGTGATGCTGAGTACATGAGCATTTCTGAGATTCTCTGCTTACAGGTATTTTTGGAATTTTCACACTGAGGGACACTTGCATAGACTGCTTGGGCCTTTACCAATGTTAATGACAGCTGTATTGGTTTTGTTGTTGGCACGTCATCTCTTGTAGCCCAATCTGGCCTTGAACTACTGGTCCTCCTTCCAAGTGTTGGGATTTCAGTTGTGTACCACTTGTAATCTGTTTTATGTGGTCCTGGGGATGGAATCTGGGGCTTCTTGCATACTAGTTAAGGACTCTACTGTATCCCTACCCCAACCCCATCCCCCTAGTACACTGTTTTTGGAATTCATCCTTATTGCATGTGTCAGCAACTTTTTTCCCTGGATGTATATTTATGTAACATTTATGTATATATTTATGTAACATTTGTTTATCCACTTGTCTACTATTGGGCATCTCGGTATTCCTAGTTGGCTAGTTGGGGCCTTTTACAAATCATAGTATATACTTTCACATACAATACAGGTCATGTTTTCATTTCTCTTGGGTAAATGTTCATGAGCCCAAGGGGTGGGTTATATAATTAGTGCATTTTTAACTTTCTAAGAAACTACTTATGTTTTAACTGTAACAATTTAATAAAATAACTACAATTTTCCAAAGTGATGTGGCATTTTACTTCCCTACTAACAGTATGTGATAGTTCTAGCTGCTTTGCAGCCTTGCCAATACTTCTCTGGTCTTTTTAAATTTTTCTCATCTGAGTGGACATGTATCAATGCCTTTATGTGGTTGTAATTTGAATTTCACTAAGTTCAGTCTTGACAAAGAGCGTTCTTGAAGTTTGCTTTAGTTTCCTCTGCAGGACAACAGACATACTTCTATAACTAAAGTTAATTTTTTCTTTTAGGCCTTTGAAAGTGATTGAAAAGGATAACCCAAAATGCCTGAAAATCCTGCTACAGGTAGAGAAGCTATGTATTTTTATTGTTAAATTACTTGATTCAAAAGTGGATTGTGAGATGGTGTCTAACTTTAGCTCTGATCACCTTTCTCCAACCAAGAGAAAATGCAGGTCCTGCAGGTCCTCGATCGCCTGAGAATGAAATTGCAGGAGAAGGGTGACACGACGCAGAATGAGAAGCTGTCTGCCTTTTATGAGATGCTGAAGAGTCCCCTCTTCAACCAGATCCTCACCCTCCAGCAGTCCATCAAGCAGTTGAAGGGACAAGTAAGTCATTCCTTGGGCCTCACCTTGATGGCTTCAGATCAGCAGAGGAGTATAGGAGGATTGTAGGCTCTTAGTTTAGCAAAGGTGCTTGGGGCCTGCAAGCTCTGGGCAGCATCGGTAGGTGGTATAAATGTTGATGAAGTTTATGTTGGGCTTTGGAGTGTGAGTAATCAGTAAAGATCAAATACTTCAGGATCCTAAAGTTACTTCAAAATTATAAATTTTTTTGTTATATGGTGTTGAGATTGAGCTCAGGGCCTTGTGTGTGCTGGAACTCTACACTGTACTCCATTCTCAGCTCTTGACATGTATTACCTACTTATTTACATTGTTTGTTACATTTTATTTTGTGTGCGTGTGCGTGTGCAGTGTGCAGTGTGTGTGTGTGTGTGTGTGTGTGTGTGTGTGTAGTATGTATATGGGCTTAGGTGGCAATCAGAGGACAACTTACATTATTCAGTGAGGGTCCCAGAGATCCAACTCAGGTCATCATCATCTTGCCTTCTCTCTCCCCTGCCCCTCTCTCTCCCTCTCTCTCATATGAACACATGTATTGGTTGGTTGATTTTCATGTGCATATGGCGTACATACATGTTTGTGTGGGAGGAGGCATGTGGAGACATGAGGACAATCTGCGTGCCTTCCACTTGTACATGGGTTTCAGGAATCTGAACTTAGGCCATCAGGATTGCATAGCAAGCACTTTTTTTACTAAGAGTCCTCTCCTGGCCCTTACCATTTATTTAATAATAGATTGTCTTTTATTAATTCTTTGACAATTTCATGAAAGTAAACAGTTATACTAAACACATTTCCCACAGCTTCTACCCCCTTTCCCCAGGAACCTCCAATATGCCTTTTGTCCTGCTTCATCTACCTCTTTTTTAACTCACTGAGTCCAGTTAATTCTGCCTGTTGGAATGTTGACTGGTCTTCTTAGCTTGACCTTTTTTAAAATATTAATTTTATTATTAACTATTTATTTATTGAGACAGTGTCTTACTATGCTCTGGCTGTCCTGGAATTCAGAGGTCCCCTTGCCCATACCTGCAGAGTGCTGGGATTAAAAAACTGGTGCCACTGTGCCAGGCTCTCATTATTCTTTTAGGATTTGTTATATAAGTACTCAGTTTATAACATTTCTACCTTGTACTCTTACCCTTCCACCTCTCCCGTGTCCCCCTCCTACTCCCACTAAACTTCATGGTCTCTTAATTATTCATACACACACACACACACACACACACACTGGTATATACGAATACAGTCTGCTGGGCCCATTTAGTATTGCTCCTGTATATATGTGTTGAGGGATGACCATTTGGGACTTTTAGTCTATCAGGGGACTGTCCCTGGAGAAGACTGGCTCTCTCTCTCTCTCTCTCTCTCTCTCTCTCTCTCTCTCTCTGCAACCATTAATTGTCTCTAACTTATCTAGGTTGGGGCCTTCTGAGATTCTCCCTATCCATGTTCGGATGTCAGCTGGCATTGTCATTATGTAGGTCTTGTTTAGGTGACATATTATAAAGATTCCATGGGTGCATGTATCACTTTGTCATACATGTCATACTATCTTCATATTTATTATTATTATTTTTTTCCATTCATTTATTTAGTTCATAAATAAAGTCATGCACAATTATGATACAGAATACAGTATGTTCACAATGGCATGGCTAAATTAACATGTTATATCACACATATTCATCATTTTTGTTTTGAAAACACTTAAAGTATACCTCACAACTTTTAAAATATAGCATATTGTTATCAACCATATTTATCATGCTCTCAGTAGACCTCAAGACTTCAGAGAGTCCATGAAAGTATTTCTTTTCTCCCCCCCCCCCCAAACAGGGTTTCTCTGTGGCTTTGGAGGCTGTCCTGGAACTAGCTCTTGTAGACCAGGCTGGTCTTGAACTCATAGAGATCAGCCTGCCTCTGCCTCCCAAGTGCTGGGATTAAAGGCGTGAGCCACCACCGCCTGGATTTGCTTATGTTATAGATCTGTGCACCTGTGTGTGTCCAATACCTGCAGAGGCTAGAAGAGGCTGTTGTATTCCCTAAATTAGAGATAGTGATGGTTGTGAGCTACCACGTGTGTGCTGGGAATTGAACCCAGATCTTTTGGAAGAGCAGCAAGTGCTCTTTACCACTGAGATATCTCTTCATCTCCTTTAACATTTGTTACTAACGTTGCTTTTATTCTACTGTGTGGGCACTTGTATCAGCCAGTATTTAATGAAAACTGCTTCTTGTAATGCTAGAATGTTATTTAGAATGTTTTAAGTGTCCTTGTGATTTACTTGCCATTAATATTACACAAGAATTCTAAGTGCCTCAATTTTCATATTCACCAAGTGGGATAATAAATGATATCAATTGGGCTATTACAAAAGATTCAAGGAGATAATATCCATGTAGGAATCTTGGTCTAGTACCTGACTCTTAGAAACATTGACTAAACACTGTTGCTGTGAGTACTGTTGTTAGCCTACTGTGGATCTATTGTGGCTTCTCCATGGAGGTATATCAATGAATGCAAAAAGGCCCAGTGTCTTACATACTTAGGGACATCAAGAATAAATTTTAAAAATAAACATATAATATTAAAAGCTTTAGCCTTAAGAACATACTGATTTATTGATAGGTACCTTGTTGTTTTTTTTTTTTTTCTTTAAAAATTTATTTTATTTTGCCAGGTGGTGATGACACACAATTTTAATCCTAGCACTTGGGAGGCAGAGGGACAGAGTCAGGTGGAGCTCTGTGAGTTCGAGGCCACCCTTGTCTACAGAACTAGATCCAGGGCTGTACAAAGAAACCCTGTCTCAAAAAAAATGTTTTATTTTAATTATGTGCATGTTAATGTGTGTGGGGTGGGCAGAGGGGTCAGATTTGCTGGAGCTGGAGTTATGGGTGGTTGTGAACTGCCTGACATGGGTGCTACTGTACTTGGAAGAGCAGTATAACTGCTGAGCCATTGCTCCACATATCCACACACACACCCCCTATCTCTCTTAGTTCTTCCTCCCCTTTCTCCCTGAC
The DNA here is from genome assembly GCF_003668045.3 of Cricetulus griseus. Taxonomy (NCBI): domain Eukaryota; kingdom Metazoa; phylum Chordata; class Mammalia; order Rodentia; family Cricetidae; genus Cricetulus; species Cricetulus griseus. The sequence goes on along the minus strand of NC_048595.1, from coordinate 51,080,951 downwards.
TGCTCTCTCTCTCTTCCTGCTCTCTCTGTCTCTGTCTCTCTCTAAATACACACATACACGGTTGTGAGCCACCATATATGTGCTGGAAATTGAACCCTGATCTTTTGGAAGAGCAGCAAGTGCTTTTAACCAATGAGCCACCTCTCCATCTCCCTTGTTGCTCTTTATTAATGTTGTTATTAATGTTGCTTTTTATTCTACTGTGTTGGCATTTGTATTTACACACACACACACACACACACACACACACACACACACACACACTCTCTCTCTCCCTACATATGTACCTCTCATTGTTTTCTTTTTCCTCTTTCCCTGTCTGCCTTCCTTCCTAAGATAGAGTTTCATTCTGTAGCCCTAGTTGGCCTGTAACTTGATAAATACAGAGCAGGTTGACCTTATACTCACATACGTCCTCCTGTTTCTGCATCTTAACACTGGGCTTAAGGTCATGTGCCACCATGCTGGCCCTTTAGTTCTTTAATGTGTATCTAAATTATACATATAATGCAATAGATACTTTCTTTTCTATAGTTTTCTGCTGATGATTTTTGTATCTTTCTCTCCAACAGCTTAGCCATATCCCCTCAGATTGTTCAGCCAACTTTGAGTTTTCTCGGAAGGGTTTGCTAGTGTTTACAGATGGTTCCATTACAAATGGGAATGCCCACAGACCTTGTAGTAATTTAACTGCATCTGGATTGCCTTGGACCCCAAAGTCAGGAAATGAAGACTTTAACTCAGTCATTCAGCAGATGGCTCAGGTAAGGTCATGTCATTGAATATTTACCTTCATTAATTTTTCTTTTGTTTCACTTAAGAAAGGAGACGTACTTATTCTTTTTGTCTTAAAATGTGTTACTATGTATTTTGTTTGCTTATATTTTTATATTGGAAGGAGATATTAACCCTATTCTAAACCTGTGTGTTAGTACTTGTCATTAAATTATAGGAGAGTAGGGTATGCTGGCAAATCCTGTAGCCCAGCATTCTGCAGGCTGAGGCAGAGGATCCCCAATTTGAGGCCAGTTTGAGCTGCATAGTGATGCCCTGTCAGAAAAAAAAAGAAAGAGAAAATAAACAGAATACCATAAGAAAAATTTTGTTTTAATTTTATATCAAAACAGAATTTGTGAATTACACTTAATATATAATCTGGAATATATATATATATATATATATATATATATATATATATATATATATTTGGAAAATCTAGGAAAACATTAGAATGGGTAATTTAGCTGTAGCCCCTAATACCTACTGAGAAGTAAATGATAGACAACTGAAGTTTTTGAATTTTTACAGAAAATTTTAAATTTCTTGTTGAAAACTTGAGTTTGGTTCCCAGCACTTGCATTGATCGGGTGGCTCACAAATGCTGTAACTCTAGCTCTAGGGATCCCAAGTCCTCTTCTGGCCTCAGTAGGCAGTTCATGTGCACATACCTGTACACAGACTTATACCCATACACATAATTCAAAATACAATCAATCTTAAAAATAAGAAGCTGGGTTTGGAGGTGTGCACCCTTTAATTCCAGCACTAGGAAGGCAGAAGCAGGAAGATCTCTGTGAGTTTGAGGCCAGCCTGGTCTACAGAGTGAGTAGATTCTATAGAGAACTCTGTTTCAAAAAAACAAAAGAGGAAAATAAGTCCATCAGTCAGTAAGCAAACAAATAAATAAATGAATAAATCTGGGCTTGAGAATGAAAAAGAATTTGTTTTAAGTCATGGTAGTAGAAAAATATTCTAGTTCTTTTTTTTTATTTTTTATTTCCTTTTTTGAGACCAGAACATTTTATTTTTATGACTGACTGAAATCCTCAAGACGAACTGGATGTTGCAACAGCTGTCCTCTTGGGTTTAGGTGTTGTCCCCTCACGGAATCCATGTCTGAATCTTCAATAGACAATTTTTAGGTGCCTCATTTGCCCAGTACTGGTAGTGCTTAGCCTTGGCACTCCAGATACTTTCTCTTGCGTTTAGCAGGGTAGCCACATTTGCCACAGGTGGACTTCTGAAGGTGGTAGGCCTTAGAGCCAGATTGGCGGCACAATGTGTGCGTCTTATTGCGACGCTTTCCAAAGGATGATGTTCTTTTGCAGCCGAGGCCAAAGAGACCGAAAGAGAAAGCACTTCCCCTATTTCCTATAATATTCTAGTTCTTTCATGACTTAAAACTCCATCTGCTCAGTGTGATGGCCTTGTGATGTGAAGTTTTTATGAAGTTCTCACATTGTACATGCAGTTGTTAACTAAAATGGTAAATACTCTGCAGTCTTGGCACTCTGTAGCCTTTTGAAATGATCAAGTGAATGAAGTATTAATTCATTGCTATTGATTTAAAACTAATATAAATGCTGCTGGTTGAACTGGGCTGAACATAAGCATGCTTCTGGCATAACTGATTTACTTTCCCTTTTAAAAAGTGTTTTGCATCAAGAGAATTTAAAGAAATTTATGTACAAAGTAATTGAGAGTTTACTGTAGGGAAGGGTGTTTGTTTTCAGCTTTTGTCCAGCCCAGAATCTGTCTCGTAAATGTGGATGAGTTGTAAAATGCTTCTCAATGCTGTTTCTGTAAAAGGTTTCTAGAACCAGCATATTACCAGAACACTGAGCATGCTTAGACTGACAGCGATAACCTCGGAGAGGTTGCTGTGTGCTGAGCAGGTTTGGTTCTGTGGAAAGGTGATATTTAAATGTACACCATGTTTCTTTTTCTTTCTGACTCCCCCCTTCATTAGGGCCGGCATGTTGAATATATAGATATAGAACGTCCTTCTACTGGAGGCCTTGGGTTCAGTGTGGTGGCCCTGAGAAGCCAAAGCCTGGGATTAATTGACATCTTTGTGAAGGAAGTCCATCCAGGGAGTGTAGCAGACAGGTGAGAAAGTTCATTTTGTACTTGGTTCATGTTTTTCTGACAGCTCTGAAAATGTTGTTATAAAGAGAGTAAGAAACTAACAATAACAATAGTAACAATAGGACCTAGTGCTGGTTAGCACTCTAGAGGTTCCTTAACCCCGCCATCTCCACATGTACCTACTGTTATGTTTGGAGAGTTCTGTACAAGGTCTTTGTCTCTGTGATTTCTAGTCTTTGGTTTCAGATGTTCCTGGTAGAAGATAGCAGTAGTGGCAGGGTCTGATTACAAAATTCTGTCAATAAGTTTTTCACATTCATTTTCTCTGATTATAGATGATTATTTCTAGTCTCTTTAACTCAAAGTTTAAAATAATAGATGTACTGAGTTATAGTATGAGTAGTATAAACCTTACCATTTTGAAGTGATGTTTAATATAATACTCAGTGTTTTACGATCATTTCCATATTCTAGAAATAGTAAAAATTCTAGAAATTTCATCAACTAGAAAAGGAGCTCCCACCCTGTTGTATATGTTGTTAGTCACTCCCAACTTCTTCTTTCATCTTCTGGCAACAACTTGCTTTTTTAAAACAGCATCTATCTGTAAAGTTCTGGACATTGTGGGAAGTGCTGGTATAATATATTGGTTATTCTTCCTGACTCTGTATTTGATGGTATGATTCATGATGCTCTTCTCTATGATATGAGAGTGAGTCTTCCTTGCAGCTTGACCTTCTACTGTGTTGTCAGCGAGCCTCTGTCAGTGCACAGATGTGTCCCTAAATTCAGCATTTACTTCTCAGTTCCTTTAAAAGATGATTGTGAGATTCAGTCTAAGTTCATTTTGGTATAACAGAATGCCTGAGGTTTTAGAACTTGTGATGAACAGAGATTTATTGGCTTACTGCTCTGGAACTGAGAATTTCATGTTAGGGTTTTACGACTGGCTTGGGCTTCTTGCTGTTTCATCACGTGGTGGAAGGCAATAGGAAGCAGGGCAATAAGGAACTAAACTTAACTTTTGTGTATACACCAGTCTTGTACATGAGTGGATAGTCCCTGATCATCCCTTAGAAGTCTCATGTCTTGATACTTTACAGTAGAAATTAAAATTTCCACAGGAGTTCAGAGGCATGGACATTGAAACCATAGCAGAAAACTTTCTAAATACCCTGTTGACATCTTGTCATCTAAAATGTTTCCTCATGTGAAACCGAAATTGAATACATGTAACAAAAGTCATATCAGCCCCTCTGAGACATGTTACCTGGGGCAGAGTCTATTTTTACAGGTTCATTAGTTAAGGAAGTATTGTAGTTTGAGGCTGGATGTTGCTCTTTCTCTCCACCTGTGCAGTCTTGCTCAAGTGATTTAATTTTTCAAGTTTCAGTGTTGTGTAAAACAACAGTATTAACATGAGATAAGATGGTGTAAGAAGCATATGGTACTAATGGAGTTCCTGATTCGTAGAACAATGCCAGAGCCAGCTCTGTGTGCATGTTCAGGTTGTCAGTACCTAAAATACAGTCTGCTTTTCTTGTATGACCAGGGATCAAAGATTGAAGGAAAATGACCAGATTTTGGCCATTAATGACACCCCATTGGATCAGAATATTTCCCATCAGCAGGCGATTGCATTACTACAACAAGCCACTGGGTCTCTTCGTCTGGTTGTGGCCAGGGAAGTGGGCCACACACAGGGCCGTACTTCTACCAGCTCAGCTGATACCTCTTTGCTTGAAACGGTAGGTTATAAACTTGGGAACATATTCATTCTAAATTATGTTATTCACTATAAGAATAGTTGGGCCGGGTGATGGTGGCACACACCTTTAATCTCAGTACTGGGAGGAAGAGACAGATGAATGTCTGTGAGTTCAAGGCCAGCCTAGTCTACAGATTGAGTTCTAGGACAGCCAGGGCTGTTATACAGAGAAATCCTGTCTCAAACAAACAAACAAACAAACAATCAAACACCAAAAAAGATTAGTTGGTAGTCTTTGGAAGTCCTTTCCATTATTCTAGGTCAAGAAAGGTGATCATATCTCTTTATGGCAACATTATGAGATGTTTACTGGATAGTTTTTCTTTTCTTTTTGTTTTGTTTTGTTTTTTGTTTTTTGTTTTTTTGAGACAGGGTTTCTCTGTAGCTCTGGAGGCTGTCCTGGAACTAGCTCTTGTAGATCAGGCTGGTCTCGAACTCACAGAGATCTGCCTGCCTCTGCCTCCCAAGTGCTGGTATTAAGGGCATGTGCCACCACCACCCGGCAGAGGAATTTGATTTATTTTTGTCTTTTTAATATCTGGTTGGTTACTTTATTAAGATTATTATTTAATATAAAGACCAAATTAAATATTATTTTTAACTTATTTGGTGATAAGATGTCTTGTGATCTTTGATGTCATAGTGAATTAATGTGTGTGTAGGGGGAGAGGGAAACCTGCTATGTAGCCCAGGATGGCTTTGAATTTACAATTCCCTTGGTTCAGCCTTCAGCCTCCTGAGTGCTAGAATTATGGCTGTGTGCCACTGTATCTATGAGACTCAGGTTTTTATTAGAAGCTTACTTTTGACTGTCTTAAGGAAGATGTGAATATTTATTTTAAGTATCTCATATTTGTGAATTATAGTGGAAGTTTATTACTAGATTATTGATTTTATAAAGTCATTGTAGACACTTTTTCAAAAAAGTTTAAAAAGAAAAACAGATGTCAATTAAAAATGCATGATTCTTCATTGGTATTTACTTTCTATGAGCCTTCCCTTGCCCCAGCTCCCTGAAATCTTTGTAACATTGTGCTAGTCTTTCAGCAAATGTATATTCATTGGCTCCCTGTGCACCCTGTGCTAGGTTGTGGGCACAGATTGGGAAACGTTTCTTGTCCTTTTTGAGTTAGTGTGGTATGATCTGTGTATTTTGGTTATTTATGCTTATGTTTTCTATTAAATTATAATACCCTTATGAGTGGGGCTCTCTCCCAAGCTCTAACAATCTATTCATCTATCACCTATCCTGTATCTATGTACCTATATATAGATATCTCTGTCTCTCTAGGTAGTTATCTCTATTAATTGTGTGAATTTTTGTTTCTTGCAAATCTATTATGTATTACCATATAGGAAACCTAAGGATCTGTGGTTTACCAACACTTACTCTAACCTGCCATTCATTTGTAGGTGTGTTGGGGCCACACTGAAGATGTTGAGCTCATTAATGATGGCTCTGGATTAGGTTTTGGGATAGTTGGAGGAAAGTCAAGTGGTGTGGTCGTGAGGACTATTGTTCCTGGAGGACTGGCAGATCGAGTGAGTTGACTTTTTTTTTTTTTTTTTTTTGTCATTTTGCTTTTATAAAATTTGACTTGTATAATTTGAAGTCAGTTTTATAGCATGAGTTGCTAGGATACATGACTCAATAATTAGAGTTTAAATATAACTTATAATACTTTATATCATCTATTTACTTTATTTAAACAGTTTCTAATTCAATTTTTCTGACCTCTAATTAACATGGTTTTGTTTACATAAGAAAAAATATTTTTACTTTTGAATAAAAATTGTCAATGAATTAACAATTGTTAAAAATTTGTTAAGGAATTGATAGGCCGGGCGTTGGTGGCGCACGCCTTTAATCCCAGCACTCGGGAGGCAGAGGCAGTCGGATCTCTGTGAGTTCAAGACCAGCCTGGTCTACAAGAGCTAGTTCCAGGACAGCCTCCAAAGCCACAGAGAAACCCTGTCTCGGAAAAAAAACAAAAACAAACAAACAAACAAAAATTTGTTAAGGAATTGTTAATGAACATTTGCGTTTTGACCATGTATTATTCTTCTGTGTATCTTTCAAGGGTTCAGTGATAGAATCAGAAGATTCAGTACCATATGCATTTGTCCTGGGGTAGGTGATGTGGCTCAGCCGGTAAAGGTGCTGCAAAGCCTGGAAGCCCAGGCTTGATTCTGGAACCAGTGTGCCCATAGAAGGGGAGGACTAGCTCCACAGCGTTGTCTTCTGACTTCCACATGTGCACTGTGACACACACTTTCCCCTGTTAATAATAACTTAAGATTCATTTGTTCCACCATTGCACATTATTATAAGTCAAGTGTGTACCTTTGTTGCTTAGCAGTATTTTCAACAAGTAGGCCATGTAAGAGCTTGCCAACTTTCTTTTCTGCTTAATTTTACATGGAAGAAAATGTTAAATACTGTATTTGTTTTTATCTGCTTACTAATTTATCAATATTTGTGTGTGTCTGTGTATGCCACATGTGTATGGGTACCCATGAAAGCCAGAAGAGAGTGTGTGATATCCTTGATAGGAGTTACAAGCATTTGTAAGCCTTCTGTGTAAGTGCTGGGAACCAGACTGGGTCCTCTGGAAGAGCTGTGAGTGTAAGAGCTAGCCATCTCTCCAGCTTCCCATAAGTAGATTTTAGAAATTATTGTAGAAATTTGAGTTAGAGCTCATGTTGTATAGAATGTGAATGATAATTCAGAAGTAACTTTAATTCTGTAATCAGAAAATTTCCCTGATTATATCTGTCCCCTAATAAGCATATCCTTCCTAATAAACACTTAAACATGGTGGATTGTTGTGCAGATTCAGCTTTGAGACAGATAGTGTCCTCAGCTCCTTACTTCTCATAGAGATGGTGGAATCTCATGAAATTATTTAGCCTTACCCTTCTTCCTGTCCTTTCTGTATCCAAGTATATTTATTTGTAGACGTTCTTAACTTTTGGTCTATGGGTACCTTGGGGTCTTATGCCTTTCATGTGTCTTTGAGATCAAAGTAATTCTTGTAGTACTAGTAGTAATAGTAATCATAATAGCAATTATTATTATTCCTTTTCAACTTTGTGTGTACATACGGTACAAAAGCAGAGAGAAACTAGAAACTAATGGGAAATTAATGAAGAACAAGGCAGGGACCCCAGACTTGGACAGCTGTCAAATTCACTAAAGTAATGTTCTGTATGGTGCAGTTAAAAATGATTGATGTCAGTGAACTTTGACCTTTCAGTGCATGTGTAAGGAGTCCTTCTTGACTGTCTTAAAGCATTTGAGTGAATTAGCCAAGAGCTCAGTGGTTAAGAGCATTTGTTGCAGAGTTCAATTTCTAGCACTCACACAGTGATTAACAACCATCTATAACTTTAATTCCATGGAATTCAGCACCCTTTTCTAACTCCACAAGCGCATGCATTGCTCATACATACATGCAGGCAAAATATTCATACACCTAAAGTAAAATAAATTTACAAAATTATTTTAAATATGTATTATTCAAAAATTAGAAATAATCAACAGAAAGAGTGACTATTTCCGTCATCTTAAACTTTTTGTATCTCTTCCCTGTCTTTAAAATTTCTTTGAAATATAAAGGTGCTTTTAGGGCTAGAGAAATGGTTTAGTGGGTAAGAATGCTTGCTGTGCAAAAGAGAGGACCTGTGTTCAGATCTCCAGAACCCATGTAAAAAGCCAGGCAGGCGTGACTTCCTTTGCCTGTGCTATAGGGAAGGAGATGAGAGGATTGCTGGCTTGCTGCCTGCCAGTCTATGGTTAGGTTAAGTGAGAGACTGTGTCTAAGGGTAAGAAAGTAAAGAGTGATAGAGCAGGATATCCAATGCCCTCTTCTGCTCTCCACACACATACAAAGATATATGTACCTGGATGTACGTATACATACAGTACACATATATGCAACACACAATACATGTGTGTGGCTAGAATGAGAATGATCATCTTGTGTGTTTCTCAAACCATATCTATAGTGGATGCTGGAGAAATGGCTCAGTTGTTCAAAGCACTGGGGATCAGCACCCTCTTCTGCCCTCTGGAGACACCAGGTGTGCATGTGGTACATATACATACATATAGGCAAAACACTCATACATATAAAATAAAAGTTATTAAACAAATACTGATTTGTGTGTGTGTTTCTGTCTGTGTGTCTGCAAGTACAATGTGTGTATGAGTGTGACCATAGAAGACAGAAGAGAGTATGGTGTTCCAGAAGCTGGGGTAACAGGCATTGGCAGGATACTAGGCTTTTTGCATGGATGCTGGGACTTAAACTCCAGCTCTCATGAACACACAACAAGCATTCTCAACTGCTGAGTCATTTTTGCATCTCCAAAATAAAGTAAATCTTAAAAAATGTTTAATTTTTTGTAACCTAGAAAGGAGTGAGACATTGTAGAATATTCTCATGTTTCCTTCTCTCCCCTGTCTCCTTCCCCCTAGCAATTTTTAAGACTTCTTTGCTGTATAGAATGACATTTGCAAGTGCAAAGTGCAGCAGTTATTTTGAAAAACAAAGAACCAAATAAATTTAAATGAAATCAAATAAGTTCCTTTACTGTAAGAATTTTCTGAGCTTTTTAATATACTAATGTGCATTATGAGTTTTCACAAGGACACTGTGATGTGCAGAGTTTCCCAGATTAATCCCATTGAGGCACTGTTGGGAAAAGCCCAAGTCTGATTCTCACCCTTTCCTGGAAGGGATCGTCACTGTTTCAGATCATCTAGGAGGGGCTAGGGGCCTGCCCATCACAGATTTGTAATGGAGAAGCAGGAGCTTGTGCCAAATATTGTCATCTGCCTAATATACATCATTTTAATGTAATCCTCAAAACAGTCTTAAGTTTTATTTCTAAATTATAGGTATGGAAACTTTAAGAAATTGTCCAAGGTTATACAACTGGAGAGTGACAGAGCTACTCTTCTTTTTCCTGCTAACATTGGATAAAATCCTCTAAATCCTCTTGCTGTAACCATCATGTAGCCCCTTAGCATCCAGTCCTATTATCTAGCCTTGAGTGAGTTCTCTCAACACTCCTACATCCTAAGCTAGTGCATTAGCTACTTTTCTCATTCTTATCATCAAATACCGCATGGGGTAAGAGTATGGTCCACCATGGTAGAAGAAGGTATGGCAGAGTTCATGGCGGTTTTAGCATTTAGCTTTTATCTGGGTATACCAGAAAGAAAAGAGCAGGGAATGCTGGTGCTCTTTCTACAGGTTAAGTAGTGCAGGGCCCTAGCTATGGGATAGTGCTATTTATGTCCAGTGGGTCTTCTTCTCTCTCTGGAAATACCCTCACAGACATTCCCAGAAGTATGTCTTGTAGGTAATTCCAAAGTAAGTCTAATTACAAGGAAGATGAACCATTTCAGAGATTCTTTTTGAAAGTGATAAGAGTAGCAAGGTAGTTTAAAAACTGGGTGGGAGTATACTGAAGAGATGGCATAGCATTTATTGTTCAATCAAGAAGACCAGACTTCAGCATCCACATTGGACAACATACAAATGCCTGTAATTCCAGCTCCAAGGGATTGGATAACCAACCCCTTCTAGCCTCCTTGGGCACCTACATACACATAATTGTATATGCTCGCCCCCCCCACCCCCAGAAATAAAATAAATCATTAAGAATAACAAGATGAAACCAGACAGATAAAACCTTGAGTGTTGGATCTGCTAACTCCTGACTGCTTCTAATAGATAGGAGACCTTGAGGACAACACATTTGAAATGTGTATCCTGGGGAAGTTGATAGCATCTCAGGCGTAGAATGCTGGTCACTTAAGCACACTGTTCAGCATGTACCAAATTGTTTCCTCAGAGGGAAGTGTCATCCAAAGAGACCATATTGCTTGCAAGGAGACAGTAGGTCCAGTGAGCAATTCCTGCCAGGGATCCTTATCCAAATGATACTAATACTCAGAATTCCACAAGAGAGAATTTATTCTCATTTTTGTGTAAAAGGCATTTAAAATTTAGATATGATGAACATCTGACCAACTTGGATTTTATCTGACTCCAAAGCTCTTTCTTGTCCAGGTGCTGTTTATTGTAGAAAGTAAATAAAATAGAAAGATTTCTCTTCTACCCAGATGTAAGGAGTCCTAACTAAATTCTCATAAATGCCATGAACTCTTGCCATACCTTTTTCCATCATGATGGACCATACTCTTACTGCATAAGATATTTGCTGATAACAATGAGGAAATTAAGAAAACACAGTTTTTAAGATTTATTTTATGTGTTTTGGTGCTGCAAGTGTATCTGTGCACCTCCTACATGCGGTACCTAGCAGAGGCCAAAAGAGGGTCCGATTCCCCTGAACTGGAGCTACTGAATGTTGTCAGCCACCATGTGGGTATGAGTCACCTCTTCAGCCTCTGTATAGTGTTTTTCAAAACATGATAAAAAGTAATTTTTTTTTAACTGACTTAAAGTTTTGTTTTTTACCACAGGGTGTTACTCTTTAGGCTAGGCTGGCCATGAAATTTTTGTCTCAGCATTTTTAGTGCTGGAATTACAGATCTGAGTCACTGTGTCTGGTTTATATGTCAGTTAGTGTAGTCAGGGGTAATTCTGTGGATAGGGAAATACATAGACTAAGAGAGAGAAAAGACCTGTCTTAGTAACTGTCAGATATTCTCTAGTGTTCACAGCATCTGACACATCTTTAAAGGACTTCTGTTTGCTTTTATGTTTCTTTTCAAGGCAGGATTTCTCTGTAACCCTGGAACTCACTCTGTAGACCAGGTTGGCTTCAGAAATTCACCTGTCTCTGCCTCTCAAGTGCTGGGATTAAAAGTGTGTGCCTCCACTGCTCTTGAAGCAAGGTTTCTATGAATAGCCCTGCATGACCTGGAACTCACTCTGCAGATCAGACTGGCCTTGAACTCACAGAGATCTACCTGCCTCTGCTTTCCAAGTGCTGGGATTAAAGGCATGCACCACCACGCTATCCTTCTTTAGAGTATTTTATTCTACTTTTGCAAAAGCATTAATGCATTTCAGAAGTTAGTTGTTTTGTTTTTGTTCTTGAAGTAGAGCTACTCAGTGGCTGAGGCAGGAGGAACTCAATTTAAAGCCTTGCTGGCTACAACACAGCATATTATGTGCTCAGATGTTGCACAGCTCTTCATCAGCTTTCACTGATTTGTGGTTTAATGGGTCTCTCTCTTTTTTTGTTTGTTTGTTTTTCAAGACAGGGTTTCTCTGTGTAGCTTTGGAGCCTGTTCTTGCACTCGCTCTGGAGACCAGGCTGGCCTCAAACTCACAGAGATCCACCTGCCTCTGCCTCCTGAGTGCTGGGATTAAAGGCGTGCACCACCAAGGCCTGGCCTGATTTGTGGTTTAAAGAACAAGAATATCTGTAGATTCTTTATGGAAAGAGAAAGGTGAGAGTATCAGTGAAATAGAGGTTTGGGGCTGCTGGACTCAGAAAAGGCAGCTGCCATTTCCTGATGGATATTTTTGCATTTACTAATTCCTTAGAACACCTGCTTTTCTGAAAGAAGATAATGTTTGACTCTCAGTGACAGATGCAAATTATCTACATGATTTTAAATTAAGAGTTGAAGTAAAATAGGGAAAAAATAGTTTCTGAGAAGTGACTAAATATATACTTGATGGTGAAGTGTTCTGTGTTTGCTAAGCTAACATTCTTTATCATTTTGGCCAGGCCCCACTTCTGTTCCTCATGGTCCAGCTCCCAGGCAGCTTTGCCCATTTTCATCAGTTCCACCAAAGCTCTCATTCTTTTAAAATTTTTATTTGTTGTTTTGAAAACAGTTTTGGGTGTGTGTGTCCGAGACTTCACTGTCGGTATGTTGGAATTATGGGTGTATTCGACTACATTCAGCTTATTATGTGGCTCCAATGTATCAAGCTCAGATTGCCAAGTCTTGTACAGCATCTCCCAGACCCATGGATATCCCTTAAGTAGTATTTTTTTTGCCTGGGATGTTGCATGGTAGAAACAGAATATCAAATCACCATTATTAATGTAGATAGGCAGCTAGTGTTTATTCCCCTCCTCCAATAGTTTTTTCCTTGTATTTCTTTTCTTACGCTTTTCCAGATGTTTATGGGTTACACTGCTGTACTACCTTGCCTTATGTTTCTAGCACCTTCTATAGCATTCACAGCACAGCATGTAGCTTTGTACTCGGTATTTTGATCTGAATCCTTTCTTCATTCAGAATCCTGTAGATCTGAAAAATAGAAAGGGTAGCAAACTGACCTTTTTTGTCTTTACTCTTTGAAAATTCTTCCTTCAGCATTTCTTGCATGACTTCTAAATGGTGCTACCTGGAAGCATGGTTATGGAGCCCAGAACAAATTCTCTCAGCACTCACTGTGTTGCCCTCAAGCTCTTTGTGCTCCAGGTTGCAAATACCTATTTTCATCATGTTCATTCTATTAAAATCTTTTGATAGTGATAGACAGTTTCTTGATGAATAGGTAAGTAATAAACATCTTATGTATTAGCATCCTTTGTGTATTAGAGAGCGACCTGCTGTACATCAGTGGACAGCTTGTATTGAAATTTTGTTTTTTTAAAGTCTTATGCAAGCCAGGGACTTAGAACTTGCCTTGTAGCCCATTGTGACCTTGAACACCATAGTCTCCTTCTACTTCCAATCTGCTGGGATTACAGGCCTTTAGCATCATGTTCAGACAGCCAGTTCTGGATTGCGTTTTTGAGATTGCTACTTACTAGCCTTTTGAACCTGGTTAGATGAGTCAACATTTTCTTTCTTTTTTTGAAAGTATCTCACTGTATAGTACTGGCCAGTACCTCCCTATGTAGACTAGAGTTGGCCTTGAACTCACAGAGATCAGACTGTCTCTGCCTCCTGAATTCCAAAATTAAAGACACACACCACTATGCTTGGCTAGCCAACCTTTTAAACCTAAATTTTCTCATTTTTAATTAAAATTGCTCTTCCAACAAGATTGAATTAATTAATTCTCTCCTCTTTCTCTTTTACTTTTGGTTTTCTTTCTTTTGAAATAGGGGCTTGCTATGTAGTCTGGCTGTCTGAAATTCTCTTTCTTTTTTTTTTCTTTGCTCTCCTCTTCTACTTCTCCTTTTTCTCCTCTCCCCTTCCCTCTACTCTTCGTCTCACTATGTAGCTCTGGCTGTCCTGCCACTTAATGTAGACCAAGCTGGCCTTGAACTCACCAAGATCCACATGTTGTGATTAAAAGGCATGCACTCCTCCTCCTCCAAGCCAGCTTTCTTTTTACGTAGTCTAGGCGGTTTTCAAATTCTTTATATGGTTCAGGATAGCCTCAGTTTTCCTGCCTTCATAGGCTGAGATCATAGGAATATGCTGCCATAGCTGGCCATACAAATTATTTTAACCTGTAAGATACTTTGTAGGCATGTATACTTCTTAGATCATCATTGTTGACATTTTGATATCTTTAATATGCAGTACTAAAGGTAATTTTGTAGGATTGAGGTTTTCAGATGAAACAAACTTAGGCAAAATGCAGATGGATCAGAAGTTTTAGAGAGGGCACTGTAAATAATTTTAACTGGTGTATATTTTCATGAATTGTATCTTAAACTTTTCTGTGATACAGTATGCACATGGATGCACACATTTCTATTCCCACTCATCTGTTACTCTTTAGTCTTCTTTAGCATAGTTCATGATAAGTTTATCTTCTAGTTGCATAGGCTAAAATGTTGGGATTCTGGTTCCTTCCCCCCTTCCTTGACATCCCATGTAGAAGTTATCAGACATTCTGTTGGCAGTGCTTGGAAAATACATGTAGCTCTCCCTTCTCAATTTGAAACTGTGAACTTGTCTACACCACAGTGAGGTCATTGTTTTTGCCTCCCAGCTGCTGTCTGCTCAGATTGTTTCCTCCTAAGTCTATTTTAAGCATAGAAGTTGGCTAGATCTTAGAAAATTTAACCAGTCATGATGTCATTCCTTTGCTGACTTTGCTCCCCAGTCAAAGAGAATGACTCCCCATTCCTCTGCCCTGCTAGCTGCTCATTACTGTTCACCTTTTTCTGCTTCTTCTTGCCATGCTAGCAACTTTGTGTTTCCCAAGTTATGCCGCTTAGCAGGTTGGCCTTAGGGGGTCCTCAGTTTCATGATGGATCCTTTCATTCTGAGCATCCTTTCTTAAGTCCCCAGCTTTTGATCTCTTCCTTGCCTACATGGTCATTATACTCTGGCTCTAAGTTGTTAGACATAAATTAAAACCCTTGAGCAGAGGCCTGTTTAAGAGTTCTGATTCCTTATTTCATTTTGGACCCTTCCATTTTTTGTGTTCTGCAAGGAATTGCTTTAACCTTTGCCAGTTCAGTAGATCATTACAAATGTTATGTTTGTCCAGCATTTGATGTGACTTTGTCAGTCATTTTGCCAGAATTGAAAGTCTGATGTATTTTTATTTAGTAGTTAAGCTAAATCATGGATTTCTCTGAATAATTTTGTTTTTCTTTCTTTGATCAAAGGATGGGAGACTACAGACAGGGGACCACATCTTGAAGATTGGTGGTACAAATGTGCAAGGGATGACCAGTGAACAAGTTGCCCAGGTGCTAAGGAACTGTGGGAATTCAGTGAGGATGCTTGTGGCCAGAGACCCTGTTGGTGAAATTGCAGTAACACCTCCTACCCCTGTATCCTTACCCGTTGCCCTGCCTGCTGTGGCCAACAGGACCCTTGGTTCTGTGAGTATAAAAACCATTCTTCTAACATCACATGCTGCCTAAGATGCAAAGCAAGATAAGAAATTCCCTCAGCTGGATGACCACACTAATATAAGTTACACTTTAGTGCTCATATTTGAAGCAGATGAGAACACATGATGAATATTAGACATGTCTGTTTCTCTCTCTTACTTCCTCTTTTTGGTGTTGTGTGTGTGGGTGTGTGTATACATATGTGCATGTGTGCAAGTACATGCACACACATATGCCTTGAAGCAGAAATCATTGTTTTCCACTATTGCTCTCTACCTTATTTCTGAGACAGAGTCTCTCGCAAAATTAAGCTTGCTATTTCAACCAGACTGGGTGGCCAGCAAGCCGCTGGAACCTGTCTTACGAGTCCTTCCCAGTATTGAGAGCACTGGTACGTGCTACCATGCCTGGCTTTTAATGTCTGGCCCAATGGTTCTGAACTTTGTTCCTCACGCTTGCACAGCAAGTGCTTTGCTGACTGAACCATCTCCCTATTTCTCCTCCCCATAAATAAAAGCATGAAGAGGCAGGAAGAGAAGGAGACTCTGTTACAACAAGTGGAAGGCTAGCACTTATCTTCAGAGACATCACTTACTGGGAAGCATATGAACAAGAGTTTTCTATCTATGATATTAGTAGTTACTTTGTTTAGTTTCTTCAGGTTGTAGTGCTAATTGATTTCAGTTCCCTTCATTACTCAAGCTCACTGAAGTTTTTTCATCCAGTCCACAAGGTTCTGTAATGTGTGGGGTTAGTTTCTTATGCTGATGTTTGGAATTAAAAGCAGTATCAGTGTTTAGATACCTTACCCCTTTACAGAAATATTTAGAAGATATGTATTAAAGTTTTAGAGCCAGTTTTAAAACATATGCAACAGCTAACTTCCCCTTGGCTTCTAAGTTTTTTGTTAGGCTTGTGATTCTTTCAGAAAATATAGCCTGGGGTTTTTCTAAATGACTTTATTAATTTTATAATGTTATAAGTTGTTACATATTTAGCAGCTGAAGAGAAAACCTTTGGTTAGTTTGTAGTTCTATAGGTCAGAATTCAGAGTGGGCTTGGCTGGGTTTTCTGCCTAGATTCTTATAAGGGTAAGTGAAGGTATTGGTTCATCTGGGCTCTGTTCTTGACATACTGGGCTCATGAGCTCTTTCAGGGCCTTTTCTTTGTTGGCCTCCAGCCACAACATCTTTTAAGCCCAGAGGTCCCCTTGTTCCCATCTTTCTTGTATGACTGCTCCAACTTCAAACCACAAGCTCATCTTGTATGTTTTAAATCTATTTCTTTGCCCTTTCTATTACCAGCAGGAGAAAACTCTGTTAGGGACAGACTTTGATTATATTAGGCCCACTTGAATGATCTCCCCTTTGCCATCTGATTTTACAAGCACAGGGCCAGGTCCAGGGATGGGAAATCATGGGGACCATCCTAAAATTTAGTTTGTCACAGAAAACACTCGCCAAACTGGGTGCATAGATTGACTTTGTAAACAGTTATCAACTAAATATCTTATTTGCCTGCAGGACTGTTCTCCTTTTGAAACTTACAATGTTGAACTTGTTAAAAAAGATGGACAGAGTCTTGGGATTAGAATTGTTGGCTATGTTGGAACAGCTCATCCAGGTAAATGAATCATTTCTATTTCATATTTTGGATAATTATAAAGGATGTTAAGGTTTCTAGATAATAAAATTAAGTACCCACAGACTTTAATTTAAAACTCAAACAATAAAACTGTATAATAGCAAGCAGTTAATTTTCAGTGATTAGAATCACATTTTGCCTCAGTAGTTTAACAGCTGGCTTTATAGTTAGTAACAAAGGAATGTAATGTACAGTCCATTTTGTAACTTTCCTTTGCTTCTAAAATAATTCTGTTTTGAATATTGTGTGACTGTTAATATATTATACAGTATTATGTCTGGAATAAAGTAAATTGATAACTGCATATGTTGTATATTGTGAATGCCCAAAATATATTTGTGTTTAATCATGGAAAAATAAGATAGAAAAGTATTTCATTAAAACTATTTTTTTCTTTCATATAAGGGGAGTGCATTGTGAGAATACATGATTCAAGTATATGAATAAAATGTTTTTCAGATGTTACCTGAAAGATAGCAGTGACTTTCACTGTTAGTTTTCCCTTGTTTATTAAAGAATTACTAGGTTAAGTAAAAATAAACCTTTTAGAAATAGTTGATAGTTACATGAAAATTTAGTTATGAAGTATTTTAGTTTTTCTGAAAAATAGTAAGTGTAGAAAATTAATTGCTTAAAAAAATTGTCATCATGCTTTGGAGCAGGTGGAGAGATTAAGAGTGCTAATGTATTCACAGGCCTGAATGAAATTCATGTCAGACCACTTTGTGCTATTTCAGCCTAATGAAATACCTAATTTCAAAACTTCTGATTCTTCTACGTGCCACCCTTTTAGGTTCAGAATTTAAATAAGTCCCTTAAAAGTTAAGTATGGGTTTAAAAAATAATGTTACAGAAAACATACTGAGTTATTATCACTATCATTCTCATATATATATATATGATATATATTTTTTTTTTTGAGACAGGGTTTTTTTGTGTAGCTCTGTCGACCAGGTAGGCCTCAAACTCACAGAGATCCGCCTGTCTCTGCCTCCTGAGTGCTGGGATTAAAGGCGTGCACCACCAATGCCTGGCTCACTATCTTATATCATGTTAGAGTTGAGTTGTGGTTGAGTTCCTAAACTTACACCTCGGTGCCTCAGCAGAGACTCATGAATGAGAGACAATTGGGTGGTTTTGTGTTGCTGAATACAGAAAAGAATCTTTTTACTTATTTACTCTCAAAATGTGTAGGCTTGGGTGGTTTTGAGAGCATGAGTGAGTCAAAAAATGAGACATTTGAAATGTCAACAGCTTTTAAAGACATGTATAGAAATAGCTGGCACTTTACTTCCTTTATTTTTGGTTGTTTTATTTTGTGCTGGAGTTTGAATAGGCATGATGGCATGTTCCTGTAATCTCAGTCACTTCAGCAGCTGAGTTGGAAGGGTCACTTGAGCTTACAAGTTTGAGGCCAGCCTGGACAACACAGAAAAACGTCATCTTAGAAACCAAAACAAGCAAAAAAGTCTGTCCAGGATGTGTAATTAAAGTGTAAAACCCTTTAAATGTTTGAAGGTAACTGGAAATACCATTTTAGTAGAGAGGCAAGCAACTGTTTTAGCATGGCAGATGAGAGATCCAAGTTGAGAGAAATGAGAAAGAAGCCTTTGTGGTACTGAGGAAGGAGGATTAGATAGGGAAGAAGCAAACGTGTAGTGTCAGGAAAGCTCTTGGCATTTGGTGCAGTGTCAGTCTGGGTGTCAGACCTTGTAGAAGGAATAATGTGGAAGATGATATTGAAAAATAAATTATTTTTCCTGATATGGAAGACCTGGGATATGATTCAGTGAAGTTTATTTATAATTATGCTGACAGTGGAAACTTACTGTTTTTCAATTTCTCAATTTCCCTTGTAGTTCTTTTTCTTGGGAATGTACTTTTTATATGGCTATCATTTTTTATAGCTATTTGTGGTTAAATACTTAATTTTACAGTATAAGGATTATTTCATGCTGCTGAGCTCATTCTGTTTTTAAAAAATATTATTATATTCATAAAGAGATGTGTATGCTTGTCCATGTAGAGGTCAGAGGGCCACTTTGTGGAGTTGATCATTTCCACTCTGTGTGTGTTCCTGGGATTGAACTCAGATTGCCAGGCTATCTTGCTAGCCCCCATTCTAGCTTTTTAAAAAGACCGCATGTGCTCTTTTTTGTATCTGGATGGCACACATGAGCTCTCAACTAAATATCAGCAGGAATACGTGTGACCCTTGTCTTGATGCTAAGTGAAAAATGATGAGAGTTTGTGCTGAGTCAGCAGGTCAAGTTGCGATAGACGAGGGTTCATCCTGGCCCTCCAGAGTCACAGCTTAGAGAGAAATGCATTCATCAAGGTTCCATTACTGATTATTTTTCCAGAAGGGTAGTCATCAGTCAAATCATTTTGAATTCAAGTCACTTGTGATGGTGACAGTTTGAAATAATCCATCAATTATCCTGCATGTGTTCAAAATAGTATTTATGAAATCTCTAGTCAGCCTCTTTAGCTAATTAGCCTCTTGATAAGAATTTTGCAATCAGGTCCTAATTTTAGCTTTCTTCCTTTTTTCTGTACGTCTATACACTTTCAGGAGAAGCTTCGGGGATTTATGTGAAAAGTATAATACCAGGCAGTGCTGCGTACCACAATGGCCAAATTCAAGTGAATGACAAAATAGTAGCTGTAAGTAATGGCTTTCTTTTGTACAATTGAATCAAGATGGAGAAAGGTTGTTCTTTCTGTCATACGTAGGAGAAGATGGCTTAGTTTAATTTTGTAATTTTTGTTTTATATTATCTTTAGGGTTTTTTGTTGTTTGTTTTTTGAGGCAGTTCCTTACTATATAACCCTGGCTGGCCTAGAGTTCAGTTTGTAAATCAGGCTGTCCTTGAATTTAGAGATCCTTCTGCCTCTGCCTCTTAAGTGCTGTGATTAAAGGGGTGTGCTGCCAGCCGGGCGTTGGTGGTGCACGCCTTTCATCCCAGCACTCGGGAGGCAGAGGCAGGCGGATCTCTGTGAGTTCGAGGCCAGCCTGGTCTCTAGAGTGAGTGCCAGGATAGGCTTCAAAGCTACACAGAGAAACCCTGTCTCGAAAAACAAACCAAACCAAAAAAACAAAACAAACAAACAAAAGACTTTCTGGTCTAATATGCAGTATTTGGGGAGTAAAATGACCCTATTTTATTCAACACTGCCAAATTAATGGGAGTAGTTGATAGGCATGATGACTCAAATGCCTCTAGTCCCAGCACTTGAGGCGGTTGAGGCAAGAGAAACACTGAATCTGAGGCCAGCTTGGGCTGTGTACTGCGCTGGTCTCTCTTCACTACATAGTGAGACCTTCTTTCAAAAACCAAAATACAGATGGTGATAGTTTACTTGGAACTCTGTTCTGTCTCTTGATGTCATAGGTGGACGGTGTGAATATTCAGGGTTTTGCCAACCAGGATGTTGTTGAAGTATTACGAAATGCAGGGCAGGTGGTGCACCTAACCCTAGTTCGAAGGAAAACATCTTCATCTGATTCTCCATTTGAACAGCCTTCAGGCAGAGGTAATTAGTGTTCCCATCCCTTTCTTCTCCATGGAGTTGAGTTTGGAGGAATGGCAAAGGTATGGTCTGGGAAGTTGAGTAGGAGTTATCCCTTATCCTGTGTGATATAGTAATGGAGACATGAGTCATCTCGTCTCCTTTGCAGAGTCATTTCCCTGGCCTGTTGCAGTGCATCAGCCCAAATGACAGGATGCAAGCAGTGACTGAGTGAGCCCAGAGTGACTCCAAATGGAGACAGAAGTCACTGTTTTGATCCAGAAGCCTTCATTCACTTATACCCTGACATTTCTCAAGCTTCAGATCCCAGATTGCTTTTATAATGTGTTTTACTCTAGTTATCTCTTCATTTTCCTTTTTGAGTATGGTGAAAAAAAAAAATAGAAATTTTTATCAAGAACATTTTTATTAAAAATAATATAATTTGTTAATAAGGTTATAAAATAGCAAGTCTTCATTGTGGAAAAATACACAATTTTTTGGATACCAGAGCACATCTTTTGGGAGACAGTTTTATCTCTCTATGATGTGGGTTCTGGAGACTGAACTAAGGTTATATGCCTTGACAGCAAGTCCTTTTGCTGGGTGAGCCATCTTGTTGGCCAATATCTGGGTCTTTGTGACATACAATCACATTGTGCTGTATTTTTAAAGTTCTCATGGTACATGACTGTATTCCTCAGGAGCTCTTACTGGCATTTTATAATTTAAAAATTAGTCTATTACTCTGTATGAGTATTTGTTTGCATGCATGTCTATGCACCACACATGTTCCTGGTGCCTATGGAGGCCAGAAGAGCATCTGATCCCTTGGCAGTGGAGTTATAGACCATTTTTAGCTGTCATGTGGGTGCTCGGGATGAGCAGTCAGTGCTCTAAAGTACCGAGCATCTTTTCAGCTCCTCTGATTGGCATTTAAAGAAAGGAACTGTTATTAACTCCAGTTTCCGAATACTTAGGAAATAGAGACAGGCAAATCTCTGTGCGTTCAAGTCCACCCTGATCTCCCTGATCTACATACTAAGTTCCAGACCAGTAAGGGTTAAATAGTGAGGCCTTGTCTAAAAACAACAACAACAACAACAAAGAACACCTCAAACAAACAAAACCAAGTGAGTAAAATTAAGTTCCAAGGGATCAAAATGTTCTTTTCTGATCTCTCCAGGCACCAGGCATGCACATGGTCAAAATACACATACAGATTAAACAAACAAACAAACAAACAAATAAATAAATAAATAAATCTAAAAGGAAAAAAAATATTATATGAGTTGCTTTCCTCATTGCCATGACCAAATACTTACCAAGAAACAATTTACGAAAGGAAGGAAGGGTTAGTTCGGGCTTACTGGGAAGGTATGGTCACAGGAGTGAGACACTAGCTAGTGACAGGGCATCTTCAGTCAGGAAACAGAGGGTGGGGAGTGCCAGTGTTTGACTCACTTTTCCCTTTTCTTCAGTTCAGGATCTCATCCGATGGCATGGGGTCACCCTCAGTCACCCTAATCTAGATGATCTGTCACAGGAATGACCAGCAATTCCTTTCTAATTAGTTCTAAATCCCATCAACTTGACACTCAATCATTCACCTTCCCACTGGGTGTGGGGACCACACCTTCTGTCTCAACTCTTAGAAAGGCAGGTGGATTGCTATGAGTTCAAGGCCAGCCTGGTCTAACAGAGCAAGTTCTAGACCAGCACGGGCTACATAGTGAGACGCTGTCTTGAAAATAAAAAAGATTCTTTGTTGTTAACTCTGTGCACATTATTGACTAGCCTAGCCATGGAACTTCCCCGTCTTCTGTGATGGAAACTTCATTAACTGCAGTCTCCCCTCTTTGGCAGCTGCCATTTTACTGTTTCTTTGAGTTTGACTCTGCAGAAAATTCAAATGGGTAGAGCCATATGCAGTATTTGTCCTTCTCTACTGAGCTAATTTTACTTCACATAGTATCCTCCAGGCTCTAACAATTGATTAGATTTCCTTCTTAAAGAATCAATAGTTTATTATTTTTGTATATATACATTTTATTTATGTATCTATGCTAAGTGTTCACTGGAGCTGTTTCCTTGTCTTGGTTATTATAAATAAGTCATGTTTCAATTAATGATTGACATTTCTTTTTCTAGTACTATCTATGCATTTATGGCATCAGTTGATTAATAGTCTAAAAAATACTACGCGAGTGGTTTTAAAGTTTCATTTATAATCATAGGAGGTTAGTTGGTTGTATGTCTGAGCTCTTTGTTGTTAAAACATTTCAAGCATATAGAATAACAAACAGAATAGAACAAACACCCAGTCACCTTCCACTTATATCTGAGAGTCTCCCCGTATTTCTTCTGAATCATTTTAAAGTGAGTGGTGTAGGCATCATGAAAATATGGTTATTTCCTTAAACAGTAATTCTGTTGTCACAACAAAGAGAAGTAATAGTAATATCTAATGTCAAATACTTTGTACATACGCAATTTCTCATTTGGTAGTGCCAGGGAGATCGCTCTGTGGGTTAAAGTGTAGCATGAATAATAAAAACCCAGAGACAGATATTAGGGTTCAAGCTGAAGATCAGAAAAGCAAAGCAGCCAGCCAGTAGCTCTTACCTCTACCAAGGCTGAAATGGAGATCCTGTCTTCCCTGTGACTGGAAACTGAATCTTACATGAGACCCTTTGCTTCTTCCTATATATGTCTCTAATGCTGGGATTAAAGGCAAGAGCTATGTTTATCTTTTAGACTGATTTACTTTCATGTAGCCCAGGGTGGCCTTGAATTCACAGAGATCCATCTGCCTCTGTCTCTTGAGTTCTGGGATTAAAAGTGTGTGCCACCACTGCCCAGTTTCTAGCTAGCTTTGCATTCTGATCTTCAGTGGTATTGTTAGATCATAATCATATCACCACATAAAAGGGTAAGAATGCTTGCTATATAAGCATGAAGACCTGAATTTAAATGCCCAGAATCTATTTAAAAACCTGAGCATGGCTATACATGGTCCTGTAAACCCAGCATTGTGAGGGGTGGAAACAGGAGGATTTCTGGGGTTTGCTGACTGCCGACTAGCTCCAGGTTCAGAGAGATCCCATCTCAAAAGAATAAGGTGGAGAGTGATGAGTGAACACTTGAAGCCCTCCTCAGTTCTCTGTGTGCATGCACGCCAACATACACACATATTTGCACATCATCAGACAGACAGACACATTTCTCAGTTACCCTAAAATGTCTTTTGTATTTTCTTATTCTACTCCTTCTGACTGCTCCCTTAAAGTGCTTCCTAAATCATGTATTCCATGTGTGGTGACTATGGTTTCTGAATATAGAAGTCCCTCATCCCTGCTCTATGGTTTTTTTTTTTTTTTTTCTTTTTTTTCTGAAGGGATTCATCTATTAGACACTGAAATACCACAACCTGAATTTTGATTTTTTCTTTGTAGCCTCATACTTTTAATAAAAATTCTTTTATAAATAGCTGGAGCCATGGCTCAGTGGTTAAGAATACTTGCTGCTCTTGCAGAGGGCCCAGATTCAGTGTGCAGCACACATGAAGGCTCATGACTGTAACTCTGGTGCAAAGGGATCTGACACACTCTCTGTCCTGCAGTTACCAGGCCCACACTTGATGAATATATGCACATGAAAGCAAAATGCTCATATCCATTTAAAAAATACATTAAATTTTTTTAAATGATGGGGAATTATTTTTAATAAAGTGAAACCCTTTAAAGTGTCACTTGTTTTACTTTTCTGTTTAATGACTTGCTGGTAACTTTAACTTTGTCTCATGTCTCATCTGAGGGAAGTGAGGAGAGCCATCTGCATCAGGGGGGTTCTTGCACCCCTTGTCGCTGAGGTTGCCTGTTTGGCTTTCCACATGTACTTGATGGTTGGTCCAGCCTATTTGCATTTGTTGCTCAGTTCCTGTCTACAGCAGCAAGAGAATACAGCCTTCTCGTTGGTTTCTTTTCTTTTTTTTTTCCCTTAGAGCTATATTACCAAACAAAAAAGAAAAAAAAAAAAAAAAAAGAAATCCCTGTTTTCTCGTTTTGGACTTAACCTTTTTTTTCACTTTCATTTTCTATACTTCCTCATTCTTTGAACACTATCAAACTATGTTTTGAGTTAATTAGTTACCTCACAGACAACTTTAGTATTAAAAGAATCACCTGCAGTGAGGCCCTGGGAAAGGTGAATGGGAGTGAAACTTTAAGTTCATTTGAATGTGCCACCCAATTTCCCCCACTGGACTAGTGATTCAAATCAGCAATTCTCATTTTAGGAACTGTTGTAGAACTACCTAAAGTACCTGCCCTAACAGAATCCCAGAAAACAGAAATGAATTTGGGTACTGAAGCAGAGGAAATTGGAGAAAGACTGGATATTCTAAAACAGGACAACGTACAAGCCTTAGAAAAACCAGGTAGGCCCAAAGCCTTTTCTTTGGAGTACTTCAGCCTTTTAGTTTGTTAAACATTTCTTCTCTATAGTTAATATGGTGTGGCATCTGCAGAATCAGTATTACACCAAGAGCTTTGTAAAGCTACAAATCGTAGACAGGGTTTCTGTCCTGCCTGTTCCCACAGCTGTTGAGTCCCAAATAAACACACAGAGGCTTATATTAGTTATAAACTGTTTTGCCAATGGCTCAGGCTTCTTATTGGCTAGCTCTCTCTTAATTATTAACCCATTGTTATTAAACTATGTATTGCCATGAGGCTGTGGCTTACCCATAATGCTCTGGCATATTACTCCCTCAGTGGCTACATGGTATCTCTCTGGAGACTCTGTGTTTCTCTTCCCAGCATTCTGGTAGCCCTGCTATACTTCCTGCCTGTCCATTGGCCGAAATAGTTCTATTCATCAATCAATAAGAGAAACATATATTCACAGCATACAGAAGGACCTCCCCCATCAACAAATATCCTAATAACCAGGTAGCAAGTAAAGACCTGTATAAAAGCAGTTTCTATCTGATAGAAGCTCATGTGTAGAGACATCTTAGAGATATTTTGCTAGGGATGTACCACCATGGTAGAATGCATGTATGAGGACCCTAAGTTCAACCCCTAGTACTACCACCAACCTCACAAACCCCCTACATCTTAATAAAATGGGGTGTTTTGACTACTAACACACTTGGCAGTAGAGTACCAAGTGTATTTTTGATTGATCTTTGTTTATATTTCACGTGCATGTTTATTAGGATGCAATAATTACGTATTTTAATTACTATGTATTCTTATTTGTGTTACAGTTGTATTTATATTGAAATATTGTAGCTACCTGTTTATATGTAGAAGTGTTTCTTCTTTATAAAAGTTGACATGAATTTTTTATATGTTGCATCAAATGACAGGCTGCCATATATTTTACATTTTTTGAATTGTTTCCAACTTTGACCTTTTGCATTGTACTTTGACACTTCTACAGGAAAGCTTTGCCAGCTAAGTGAAACTTCCTAAAAGATTTACTGCCATCCGTGTTGCAGAGAAGCTGGCTTTTGGCTTTTTTTAATGTTAGGAAAGGAAACCCAAAGGAAAGTATTAATAATGTCTCACTCAAGATAAAGGTTTTAGGAGCCACCCCCATCCCCTTTTGGATCTAACTAGAGTGCAATTAATTGTCACTATTTTAATTTAGTTGATCTCAGATGAATTTCAAAGAACTAGGTAAAATCAAATAACCTGAAATTAGAAATAGTTTTAGAAATATGGTGTTTCATTGTCATTATTTTCTTTGTTTTTGAGAAAAGATATTACTGCATAGCTCAGGCTAGCCTAGAACTCACAGTGCTTCTGTCTCCACTTCCCTATGCTGTACCCATGCCTTTTTGTTGTTATTTTTAATTTTTTAAAGTTTTTATTTATTTTTTTATCTTGAGATAGGATCTCACTATGTAGCCCCGGCAGCATGGAATTTGCTATGCAGACCACAAGCTGGCTTCAACCCCACAGAGATCTGCCTGCAGCTGCCTTCTAAGTGTTGGGGCTAAAGGTGTATACCACCACACCGAGCATTGTGCTCATGTTTTAAAAATAAATTTCACTGTACTTTTTCCTTCATGCACAGGTCTAGTTTCAGTTTGCCAATATGCCTGCCTCTACTGGCTGCTGCAACGTCAGCATCTGTAGTATGTCTCATCTGTAGTATGGTTGTTTTACTCTATTGTTTGATTCTTTGTGCAGCTTTTTTGTTGCTGCTGCTGCTGCTGCAAGTATGTTAATGACCTTCCTCTGGCCCTTAGTCCTCTGAGCTGTGCTTTAAAACACATAGCTGTGTGTGCTTTCATTGTGTACCTGAAAGGCAAAAACAACCCCAAGGGAACTGAATATTCAGCATCTTCTTTTACTTGGGTGAACTTTGGGTCATTTGATTACCATGTTTGTAAACTTAGAGTTCTCTGAACACATTGTAGATTTTGTTCATATTCTTATAGTAAATAGGAAACTGCACCTGGAAGACAATGAACAGGCAAATTATTGAAACTTTTAAAGCATTTGGGAAAGGGGATGGAAAAGTGGTTCAGTGGCTAAAGGTCTTTGCATAAGCCTGAAAACCCAAGGTCGACTCCCAGAACCCACATAAGGTGGAAGGAGAAAGCCAGCTCTATACAAGTTGTTCTCTGATGTCCACATCTGTACTGCAGCTTGTGAATTCTCCCTCCTGCCCCTACCCCACACAAATAAATTTAAAAAAAGAAGAAGGGAAAGAAATTGTAAGAACTCAATTTCTTAAGGAAATATTCCCAGGAGCTCATGCCACCCAAACGATTTTGATACTTGTTTTAATAGGATCTTTGATTAGCTGCCCCTAAATGTAATCTGGCAAATCAGTTAATATAGTTATTTCCTGGATGTTCTTTTGTAAATGGAGTAATTTAAGTTCTTTAGTGTTCATTAGTCTTAGTCCCTGATTCTGGAGTTAGCCGATTTAACTTAATGATTTGTAGTATGTAATTAAGCGTTCTGTGCAGCCGAAGAGAGCTGCTCTGTAGATGAAAAGAGCTGATGCTGCGTGTTACATTTGACGGTTGGCAGATGGTTATGTCACTTGTGATAAGTGTTCTGTGACATGTCCAATCTTACAGAAGAAATGAGGGACTTAAAAAACGTGGAACCTTTTTATCCTCTGCTATTAGTATGGATGTAAGTGCAAATAATAGTTTAGTACTTTGACTTTTATCTGTTAGGTATTCTTCAGACTGCTCAATACTCTTGAGAGGCTGGGGAAGATTCTGAGGGTAGGCCTGACACTTCAAATATGTCTCTGCTTTTAAAACAATCTCACCTGTGCGATAATGGCACCATTAAATGAAGAGCATTGAAAAGCTACAAATATTCTAATAGTGAAGCAGCAACAAAAGATTGCTGTAAAATTAAAGTTTCTATCTGATGAAACTCAAGTTTTAGCCAGACAGCTTTTCTTTCCATCTAAGTGTGTGGATGCCTGGCTATGTTGTGTCACTGATTCTTGTTGATTACAGTGCTAGCTCCATATGCATTTATGTTCCCAGTGGAGAGGTGGAATGGTACTACTTTGAAAAGATTAACATTTAAATCAAATCTGTATAAGACCTACAAATAAAACGAAGCAAGATATGTAGGATCACTACATGGAAACTATATATTCAAATTTCCATTGTAATTTGTCACTTCCTCCTTCCTTTAAAGTATTCCTGAAAAAAGCCCCTTCACAAGTTTGTCACAGGTCGTTTTACATTTTGTATTATTCTCATAAGTCACTTTGATTTACATTACCAGTTAGATTTAAATTAATACATTTTCCTTTTACTCATTTCTCCTTTTCCTACTGAGCTGAGCTGTTACTAAAGAATTTGTTAATTAAGTATGTTTGGCTCACAGCAGCTTCGATGTTCTTTTTCTTATAGATGTACATCCAGAGAAAGTCCCAGGCTCTCCAGAAAATGAGCTGAAATCCCGATGGGAAAACCTACTGGGCCCAGATTATGAAGTAATGGTATGTTAAAAAAATATTTTAATAGAAAACTTTATTTCACCTTACACTTCTAACACTATAATTTAAAATGACATGAGAGAGTCAAAGAAGACAGGCTGCTTCAATTGTTTTCTTCCTGTCTTTCTTTTCTATTAGAGCAATCAATCAATTTTTAAATCATTTTAACCTATAAGAACAATTAAGGACCATACACAAACTTCAGTTACAATTAACAGACACTCAGTTCATGTTGAAGCCGGTTAGGTCAACAATAGGCAGCAGAACATTATTAGCAGGGTGAAAGCTTGCCTTTAAATTTATAACTTGAATCAGCTGCTTAAAATGGCTGGCAACTTTATGATTGCTTTTATGATCTGTTTGTTTTATTGTACACTGAAAGGGCTGTGGATATTAGTCCTATGTTTCACAAAGAATCTTACAGTTTTATGAGAAAAATGAAAGAATGATTATGAAATGTATTTAGAAGAACAGGAAGTAATTTAGGTGAGGTATGAGTTTATGGTGCCAGCAGGCCATTAGGCTTCCTTTCACCTGTTATTAGATTTGGCCAGTAAAGGATTGGTTACATTTCCCCAGTGAAGCCACATGAAAGGAGAAAGCTGCATTAGAAAAATCTCATCGGTGTTCATCAAACATGGCAATAAGATATCTGTTGTCTTTCAAATTTCCTTTTTTGAGACAAGGTCTTGTTATGTAGCCCTGACATATTCTTGTGTATATGGCTATTAATATCTGGCTGTCATTAATGCTGAACACTTAATTTTGTGTTTTGAATCTCTGGTCACTGTCATCAGAGCAGCCTTAATGTCATTAAGATGAGTTACATAGTCACGTTCTTGTTCATTTTGGGCCTGCACATTAGTTCTTATAACTTTGGGGTCTCTGGTTCATAGAGTATTGTCACTGGGCTGCTACCTAGAAAGTCACAAATTCTCATATGTATGTATGATCAGAGAGTGAATCCCTCAACTGAGGAGGTAAAAGAAGGAAGACCACAAGTTCCAGGTCATTCTTAGCTACTCTTAAGCTTGCTATGTAGCTAAGAATGACCTGGAACTTGTGGACTTCCTTCTTGTATTTTCCTCAGTTGAGAGATTACAGACATGAACTATCATGCCTGATTTATGATAGCTTAAACTCAGGGCTTTGTGCTATTCACTAACAGCCCTATTGGAGAATAAAGGCCTGTGATGGAAGTGTGTATGTGTCAAAGTTTTATTCTCTATATATCAGATTTTTGTACATCAAATGGTGAAATCAAGGCTACAAACAGGAGAGAGATAGTCGGATCTATATTAAAATTTGGAGGACCATCGAGTTTAAAGTTGCTTTAGTTAGACCTTCCTATTTGGCTCCATGTTTGTAGATTCCACATTGTTACTGTAGTTTAAACACCTTTGGGGGAAATTTTCATCAGAACTGAACAGGTACAAACTTTTGCTTTCACATCATTGTTCTGAACAATGTACTTGACATATTTATGTAGCATTTTCCTTGTATTAGATATCATAAGTAATTTAGAGCTGATGTCATATAGTATACACATACTATACCTTCATGAAAACTTGAGCAATCTGTCAGTACCAAAAGATGGATGTGTATGTGTAGTTCAGATATTAGTCTGAGTTTTATTGGTAGACATCTGTAGAAATGAATTTCTTACAAGGAAAGCTACTTTACTGATAACTTGTAAGTTGCTAATAAAATATAGCCCATGCAGAGGGAGGGCAAGCAGTCAAATTATGTTGCCTTCACTTCAGCTTCTGCATAATTTAGGATGAAAAGATTAGTGTAGAGAATAACAGAAGAGCAAATGTATTAGTGTGTGCTATACTTACGGATTTCAGAAATACTGGATAGAGATTTTCAAATGAGTTATCAATGTGCTCCATTTGCTGATA
Source organism: Cricetulus griseus (assembly GCF_003668045.3). NCBI lineage: Eukaryota > Metazoa > Chordata > Mammalia > Rodentia > Cricetidae > Cricetulus > Cricetulus griseus. The sequence goes on along the minus strand of NC_048595.1, from coordinate 51,050,510 downwards.
TTTCAGAAAGCAGGAATTATGCTCATACAAATATGGAAACATTTTCCTTGTAAATGTAGGTAGCTACTTTGGACACACAGATTGCAGATGATGAGGAGCTACAGAAGTATTCAAAGGTAAGTGTGGCTTTAAAATACTGCTGGGTTTTCTTGTTGTGATGAGCTTTCTTTACATTCTTGACGGAGCAACTGAGTGCCCTGACCTAAAGTCTCCAGAATTTAATCAGACATGTTTCCCAGAAGGTGAGGTAGGCTCTCAATTATAAAAGATACAAGTGGTTAGGTAAGGCCAGGAAGAATGGTATCCATATGCCATTTCCAGGAGTTAAAAACCCTGGTTTGACTTTGCCACAGTCACCATGAAGGTGACAGGTGAGTGTGTCAGCTCTTCTGGTATTGTAAGGATTCTTTTGGGAAAGGTTTCCTACAATCAGAACCAGAGCTAGGCTTTGAAATGCATGATATTTGGATGTTAAAGGACAGAAGACATGGTTGACCTTCTGGGTTTGTTATTCTTAAACTTTTTGAGTTATTGCTGTCGAGAACATGCAGTCATGTAACAGACAGATTTTTCCCCCCACACTGTCTTTTTGTACAGATTAATTTGTAGTTTCTATTCTAGATATCCAGAGGCAATTAAAATGCAGAGAAGCCTTATAAGTGGTTTTCTCAATAAATAATAGAAAAGGAAAGATTTTCTTGCCCAGAGAGTTTCAGAAATACATGAACCCAGAGACTGAGCCCAAATTAGACTCTGCGTTTAGATGCAGTGTTCAAAATGAGTACTTTGGAGGTTGGAGAACTGGGTCATTGTTTAAGAAAACTTGTTGTTCTAGAACACCTGAATTCTATTTCTAACACCCAGGTTGGTGCTTATAACTGCATCTCTAGAGGACCTGAAGCCTTCCTGTGGCTTCCATGGGTACCCAGAGGTGTATGCTCATACATACATTCATGCATACACACACATGAAAGTCAATCTGTAGAAACAATGAGTTATCTGTCTCATGTGGATTTCTTAAGTTAAATATCTGTTTAGATAGTTTTACTGTTCCTTTCTTTGCTTATGTGATATTTTGTTTCCATAATTGTGTGCCATATGTGCTGTTGTTTTAGATTTTCTTTATTGTGTGTGTGTGCACGCGCTCGAACACACACACACACTCTCACCTCATGCCATAGTGCAGAGATCAGAGGATGACTTTCCAGATCTGGTTCTCTCCTGCCACCTTGTGGGAACTGAAGACTGAACTCCTGTCAACAAGGCCTGTGAGCAAGCACCTTTAGCTGAGCTGTGTTGCTGGCCCTTGCTTTATGGGGTTGAGTTCTCAGGGCTGATAGTGGAGAAAATTTCTTTCCTTCCTAACTCAGCAGTGTTGATTAATAAATTTATCTAAATAAGTTGGACCATATTTCATTCAGAAGGGGAATAAAAAATGTAATAACCCATCTAAATTCAATAATTACTTTACTTTTGAGAGTTCTTCTAATTAGCATTAAGCCTCCTTTGTCATATAGCTGAAAATCTTTGGAGATCTCTTTGGCTTTCAAGCATGCCTTGGACCAGGCTCAGTTCATCACACAACTTTCCTTTTGTTGTCTGTTCCCATGATGAAAAACATTAGGCCAATATCATACTTCCTAACAAGCAAAAGGGGACACAAAGCATGTTTTGTATACATCTTAAAGAATTTCATTCTAAGGGCATATGGTATTCTCATGACCTATTCACTAGGTCCCTGCTACCACCTAACTTTCCCTTCTTTCCTGCTCAGCCTCTGTGCCATGGAGAACTGTGTCCAGTGACTGGTATAAAAAGAGAGCCCTTGAGAACCGTTCTAAATGCTACCCATGCATCAGCTTTACTTCATTCATCAGGTGTTGACATTTTCTCTGCCATGTGCTACCGAGTACACTGCAGTTCTAGAAGAGAACAAATCAGAAAATGATCCTTACATTGCCCTATTAGTGGAAGAAACAACGACAACAAAAATTAGTCATTTACTAACGATAACTTGTGACTTGAGACCATTAGGCAGGGAAACTAGGTTGGGAATCCAGGAGAGAAAATGGTAGCAACTTTAGACAGGAAAGATTTCTTAAAGACAGTGACATTTCAGAGCTGTCATCCCTTACACACCCCAAGTTGTCATGACTGTGATGAGTTCCTGCTGTGTTGCTGTGGCTGGTGTGGAATTCTGTGTTTTCCTGATTCTGTTTCCTAAGTAGCCCAGATTTCATGCAGGCACATTCTGGGTTTAGGTGATGATATTTTAGCAGATAATTTGGGACATGAACTAACCATCCTAATTTTCCTTGCAGCATAATATGAATACTAAGACATAGGGTACCGGGGGTGGAATGTAAATAAATTTAACATATGCCTTTGTTAGTGCAGCTCAGTGATAATTGATGGTTTTCTTCTTTAGGTGCATGCATCCAGAAATTTTAGAATACAATCTTTCAAAAGCCTGTATAGACTAGAAGAGGGTGTTGATCCCCCTGAGACAGGTGGTTGTCATCAACCATGTGGGTGGTGGGAACTGGACCCCAATCCTCTGCAAGAGCAGTAAGGGACATCTCTCCAGTCCCTCCAGTGGCTTTTTTAAAAGTGTGTCATATATTATATACTCTAGTTACCCTAGTACAGTGGAACTTCCTTGTCCTCTAGTTAGTATCCATTATTATTCTCTTCAGTGATACCTATTCAGTTTTCTCCTCCACATGATCCAATTTAGAAAAGGCCACTTTGCAGACAGGGAGTCAGGGACTGCCCCTGAACTCAGTATTGAAAAGAAGAATGTGGCAGGCTGGGGACTGAACACCAGCCCTGTTGTGGCAAAGGACTAGCACGTGGGAGGAACAAAATTTGTTTTGATAAATCTGCGTCCAGCTTAGCAATGGAAAAATCGTTAACTGAGGTTTATGAGGAATGCACGGTAGTAGGTGTGAACTTTGTCCAAGATACTAGGGGACCGAGGTGGAAGGTTTGAGACAGGGGTGTGTGGTGATCAGGGGTCCAGATTCTTCTACCTGCCAGCAGTTTCATCAGGAAGATCAGGTTTCAAGGCTATAAGCAAGTGTTGCCAGTCTATGGCTTTCTTTAGGTGGTTACCTCCTTATAGCCAACCTTGAAGATTCAAGATCTTTACATGTGACAGCTTGTGATAATAGATAAGGTTTTCCTGTGAGGTAGAAGCTCTTTGCAGTGGCTTGAACATTAGCTACTCTAATTCTAGGAAGCTGTAAATCATGACACCAGCGTGGTTTTCCCGCATCTGAGGACACTGCACTTTTAGCGATGGCTTTCTTGGCAAGTGTTTACTATTAAGATGATCACAGTACTGTAAGGGAAAACATTAGCCTCATCTTATGACTTTCTGCTGGCTGTCCACTGTAATATGAGTGAGAATGAGTAATACCCTGGGTATGAGAAACAGAAAGTTCAGGCCCTGTTCTCTAGCTTGGACAGGACAGATCAGCAGATTTCCTTCATTCTCTCATGAATATATTTCCTGAGCTAGTGAACACAAATGTGATTTTCTCCTCCCTCTGTAATGAGCAAACTCATTTTTAAGGTGTTGGATATTCTGGGCTCTTAAGGGGCTACAGTAGCATCATCACACTGTCAGGTCTCTAAAAATTGTTTCTCTTGGTCTGCAGCATGCTTTTCTCATTTTTCATATGGGAAATTAAGCATCTGATAGGCAGAGTATCTTTCCAAAGCTCATACGAAAGCCAGTTGAACTGAAACACACCTGTAATATCCTTACTTGGGAGACAATGGAAGGAGAATTAGGAGTTATGTCATCCTGGGCTGCATGGTAAGACCCTGTCTCAGAAAGTAAAGTAAATAAAATAAAGTAAATAAAAAGAAAGTAAAATAAAATAAAACCCTGACAAAACAAGAGGCAGGGGTATAGTTCTGTTGGACAGCTGTTAGCCTAGCATTTACAAAGCTGTATTCGGTTCCTAGCACCACATGAACAGGCTATGATGGTTCATGCCTGTAATTCCAGCACATAGGAGGTAGAGACAGGAGTCAGAGACAGCTCAGGATACACAATACCCTTTCTCAAAAACAAAACTGCCACTACCAAAAGCCTCTTAAAGTCGTATGTAACTAGGGAGTCCAAGAATTAGTAAGTACATCATGGGTTATCATATTCCAAGCCAGTAACATTCTGTTTTTCAGTTCTTAAAAATAAAATTTTTATTAATTCTTTAGAAATTTCATACAATGAGTGCATTTTGATCATATTCACCCCCTCTCCCATCTCCTCATGGAGCCACTCCCATCTGTGTAGCTCAGGTTGATCTCAGGTGTGTGTTTCAGACAGGCCTCAAACTTGTGATCTTCCTGGTTCTGCCTTCCAAATCTTTGAGATTGTAGAGAAGATACATTTTTTTTTAAGTTTTTCAAAACTCAAAAAATTAAGCTTAAATTTTGTGTATGAGTGTTTTGCCTGCATGTATGTCTGTGCACCATTTGCCTATAGTCCTTATAGAGGCCACAAGAGGGCATTGGATTCCCTGGAACAGGAGTTAGAGATGTTTGTTAGCCACAGTGTAGGTTCTGGGAAGCAAACCTGGGTCCTCTGTAAGAACAGCCTGTGCCTTAGACTAACAAATGTCCGTAGACTAACAAGAACAGCCTGCGTTCTTAATTACTGAGTATTCCTCTCGACCCTGCTGGAAGGAATTTCTTTGTTTCTTTCTCTCTCTCTCTCTCTCTCTCTCTCTCTCTCTCTCTCTCTCTCTCTCTCTCTCTCTCTCTCTCTCTCCTGTCTGTCTGTCTCTGTCTCTCTCTCTCTCAATCTCTCTGTTTCTCTCTCTCTCTCTTGTTGAGTTGAGAATGACTCTGGAAGTATTGCTAAAGTGCTTAGTGCTTGCTCAAGGAAGGAGATGGTACTTCCGTAAGACAGATGGAAAATACTTATTGGGAGGATGCCATTTGAACTGTATTTTGAAGAATGGATTTGGAAAAAATAAACTGGATATTCTAGGCAGAAGAAATTTTGTGATCAAAGAGAGTCAAGTACAGTGTTAGGTCAGGGATTAAAACACAGACATCATGTGGGCCAAACAGGTAACCCTGATGACACCTACAGAAACAGATGGTACCCTTGTATGAATAATTTGGAAAGAATTGTCAATGTTTTTAGCATAGTATATATTTATGAATATTCACAATTAAAATTTTACAAGGGAGGAGATGAGCAAATGCTGAATAAGTGCTGCTTTATTGGATTGGTTGATTGTTCATGACTTCTAAGCTCATCTTCCTTCTTGAAGACATATAGTCTTCATCTTGGAATGTTTGTTTTTGTTTATACTAAACCTGATAACTTCCTAATTTTGAACATCAATGGGTATTTAATGCTTTCATTTAGTGTGTGTATGCATATGATGAGAATCAACCCTGGGGTTCCTTCTGTTTTATTTTGAGTTCAATTTTTTTTTTATTTTTTATTTTTTATATATTTCCCAACCCATTGGTGCCTCCTTGGAGTGGTCCTTTCCAAAAGCTTTTCTCCCCTTGGGCAATAGCATATATATGTCCAGTTGACCGTTTGATGTCATGTTTTAGGATCCTCTAAGTCGAGGTTTCACCAAATGCATGTACTTCATGACAGGCTTCTCTACTTGGATCGAAGGCTCCAGCTCTCTCAATCTCATTTTTCTTCATCATTTTAACATTGACCGTACACCTATTGGTCACACCCTCCTCAGACACATTTCCTTATTTATACCCTTTACCTGTCATGGCAGTATCAAGAGAACTCCACTGCACATCAGCTTTGTCAATTTCAGTAGGAAATGCATATTGAACAAGCATCAAAAAGCATGGTAAGGAATGTGTGTAAAGCCATCAATCATCTGTTACACCCACTCCTGTCATTTTTATCACTTTCTGCTCTGCCTAAGAACTCAGTGTACCGACAGGTGGACAACTAAAAGACAGATGAAATGGTTGATTAGTTTGGCTGCTAAATGCAGATGGGACAGGTAATTAAACAGCTATGCTCCTGCAGAGAAGACTGCAGCAATGGAACATGACAACCTGGAAACCCAGCTACACTCCATTTAGACTCAGAACTAATATTAGGTGGGCTTCCCCCAGATTGACAGATTTCGTAAACATCATTTCTGGTTCATCGTGATTGAAGATGAAGTATGTATTTTGTTTGCAGATTAAGTTTTCTAGAGAGAATGTGGCATTTATAGATACCTGAAAAAAATAGCCTTAAAGGGCTCAGTCCTGTATGTGGAGAGCTAGAGATGTCATGAGAGAGTCTGTCCGGATCCTCTCCTGTTTTTGTCTTCAGTGTCCCATGGAGGTGGGGGCTGGTATCCATTAGTTGAGTAGATCAGTAGTTGGAGGGGGCTGGAAGGGAGATTAGTGGCACTTCCCTTGTTTTATCTTTGTTCTCTTTTTACCTTATATGGGGTGTGTAGTAAAGGTCTTTGTATTTGGACAGAGATTTTTATATACGTAATATAATTTGGGTAGTTATTTCCATATAGAAATAATCACCCCACCATCTACTCATTTGTTTACATATAAGATTTCACAGTTATCCCTTTTGTTCCCTGTCTACATAAGCTCTTAGCAGACTTTTCATAGAGCTAACTCATTTTATCTCTCAAGTGTCACCTCACGACCTCGTTCTCTCAGTTTTACGAACTGACCTCCACCAGTTGTGTTCCTATGTTAAGACCCAGAGCACCTCCTTTACAGCACTTCCTGAGATTAGGACACAGTAGCTTATCAGTAGCAGTTATACTTGGTTTCATTCTTTGCCTCTTTACTGTATAGGCTCGTTGAACCATGCTACTTGTTGGCTGGTTGCTTTCTTTCTGCCCCAGTGGATATTGGTTCTGAAGGCCAAGGCTTTTCCCCTTTCATCCACCTTGCATATCTTGTTACTCAATGCCTCACTTGCACTATACAGCCTGAACCTAGATCTATGGTAGATCAGTGATGTAACAGTTTCTAGTCCCCAGGAAGAGAATGAGAACAAGCTAGCATTTATCCATATCTGTGTCACACATACTCTGTCCTGACTAGCTCTAAGCTGCCAAAGTAGCATCATTGATGACTAAATCAGAAAGCATCTCACAAGACTTATTGTCACACAGGTTCTTCTGCAGGTCCAGGACCTGTCCCACCTGTATTTGGCAAAACAAAACAAAAAACCAAAAAACAACAAAAAAGTAAATATTTCATCTGCTATTTTGCCTCAGTTGTCCACCTGATTGGTATTCTCTGAGGTATTGAAATATTTATATCTTACAGCTATGTACCACTTCAGGGAAATGAAATAGTAAAATATAATAAATAATTAGGAAGTTATGACTTGAGTACTTATTACACTTATTTTTAATATGATTTAATTGCAACTTTCTACAACTTAATTTCAAGGCCGCATTTGACAGCTTGCTTTCAGAATTTCTGGAAATTAAGCAATGTTCTTTTTATAATCTTGTGCAAGATAGCTCCAGCACCCCACAGGAGATGGTCTTTAAGAGACACAACTCTGTATCATGGTGTATGGCTCACAAAAGAAAGGAAGGCAAGGAAGGCAGGGCCTACAGATTGGTTGGGAAACTTATTACAGAAACATTTACCAGAGAGTCTTAGCTCACCTCTGTTGAATGAACTACTAAGGAAGTAACCCAGCTCCTACTTTAGTAGATGTGATTTGATAGTGACTACTCAAGAAAGTGGTAGGGCAGCAATGAGAAATAAATCAACAGGAGGGAGAGTAATGGAAACAACCCAACCCTTCACATGGAATGCTAGAAGAGCCCAGAGTGCTTGGTGGTTAAGAGTTACTCTTTTTCAGAAAGCTAGCCTGGGGCCAAAAGTCCCTTGTACCTATTGTAAACTCTATTGTAAAAAGTGGCAAGTTGAACTACTTGCCACTTCCCATCTGTCTCTATAACTGTCATTGGATGGAAGTGAGCCCCAGGTGGAGACTGAAGCAAGTCCTATACAACTCTGGGTATTATGAACAGATAAGTAAAGGAAAGCAGCAATTCAGGGATGAAGGAAACATAGACAATAGGGAAAAAACCACACTGGGCATGTACTGCTACCTGTAGAGGATTGACCCCTTATCTGGAATAATTAGAGGTGGCTCTGGTGTATAGATAAGGAGACTCTTGATACAGCGAAGGTAAGGCATCATACAGTGTTTACCACATTTGAGTTAGGCAGCTATGGTGAAACTCACTGGTTCTAGCTTGAAAGCTGGCTTGGGGAATGTCCCAAAGTTTTATAGCCAACAAAGGTGAATGCAAGCTAAGATACTCATCTTTCTGACATGAAGTCTTTCAGTATTAACTCATAAAATAATTGTGTTCAATATTGACTCATACTATAGCGTACAAGAATCCTTCAAAGCAAACAGAAGCAATTCCCAAGTAGAAATGATTGTTTACCCCCACAGTAATGTTCTCATGAAAGCTGACTGAATAGAAAGGGGTGTCTGTTAGAAACTAGTTCACATAGCATCCAGTGTATCATCTTCAGAGCCTGGCACTGTTCTGGGCAGTCAGGAAAACAGGATTGCATGTGGGTGAGCTGGTGCCCACCTGTAGCAACTGAGAGGTAAAGGCCAGAGGATTGTGAATTGAAGCCATCCTATGCTGCAAGGGACCCCGTCTCTAAAAAAACAAGGACAGCTCAGTGGTAAAGCACTTGCCTACCATTCCCAAAGCTCTGAGTTTGACCCCCACCTCAGGAAAGAAAGAGAAAGAAGGAAATTGTAAACACAGTGTGTTTGAGCTGAGATCAAGATGTGTTCAAATTGATTCTGACCTTATTTGGATGTTAACTCAGGGCATTACTGGAAGTTTCATTATTTTGGTAGTAAAATGTAAGAGGAGGTTAATTAATTAAGAAAGGGCAGTTGGGATGTTTTGGGGTGTGGAATACTATGTAACAGTGACACACAGTATGTATACTGGGGACTATAAGAAGGGTGGGGAACCTGGAGCTGGGACTTAATGGCAGGCTCTTTTGTGTGTTTTTATCTCTGTTCTCAGAAACTTAAGGGAAGCCACAGGAGAATAGGAAGAACAATTATTTCCTAACTTTACTTTCTGCCTTTTCCCCCTGTATTGTCTTTTAGGATTGTAGTTATTGCTTCTAAGAGGTGGAGTTTCAATAGCTAAATGATAACTAATGTGGGGGGTTGACTAACAGCTGTCCTGTGGCTATTGTGTTTGATGTCATTGCTCTGTGCTCCCTGCAGCTGCTGCCTATCCACACTCTGAGACTTGGTGTGGAAGTGGATTCCTTTGATGGGCACCATTATATCTCTTCAGTTGTTCCTGGTGGTCCTGTGGATACCCTGAACCTCCTACAGCCAGAAGATGAACTTCTTGAGGTAAAATATGAAGGGGAAGAAAATACATGGCAAGAATTTTAAGTTCTAGGAAAATGTGTTCACCAATTGACAGTGTCATCAATGCCAATATAATGTGACCCATTTATAATGAGAAATACCAACAGCTTACTAGGTAATACAATAAGTAGATACCACATTTTAAATGTATTATTCACTAGCTGTTAAGGCCTTTGAGCAACATTTTGAATGTTAGTCTAAATAATTGACATAAAAGTTTGATAAACATATTTGAGTGTTTTACTTGCATGTATTTATGTGCACTGCGTACATGTCTAGTGCCTTTGACTGTCAGAAGAGGCCTTCTCGTGCTGGGAATTGAACCTGGGAGTCCTCTACAAAAGCAACAAATGGTCTTAACTGTCTTGCCACCTTTCCAGACCCATGGTCCCAGGTTCTGTTGGTTATTTCTGTAAGGATTACAGCTGAACAACTTCAGGCTTTTGTGTGGCTTTAAGATTGTCCACTTGGGATTTTCCTCTTGGTAAGGCTAACTCCAAAGGGCTCTTTCAGGCTGCCAATTCTCTTGTCAGCCCAGAGCATTTTTAGGGCAGAACTCTTTGTCACCACAGCAATTTTTACACAACCCTGTATATATAGGTATAGACATTTATTGATAATAAATCATAACTTTATTTTAAAATAATTCTTTGACATACACATATTTTTGCCACTTACTTAAAATGGAAGCTTGGAAGCTAGTTTGCATACTGAGATGGACATGCTCATTGGCTTTCATAGAAAGAACTAAGTCTTGGCTGACTTTGGTATGGCAGCAGCAGAACATCTTCAGTGTTTTCCAGATCTGATCAATATTTGGATTTTATAATTGTCAATACTGAGTATGTTGTTTTGCCTAAACACATAGTACAAAATGTCAGATGTTTAGGACTATTTCAGAAATTGTTAAAAATTCTGTCCTCATCCTAGCCAAAATTTATTTAACAATTTTTTAGTACTCAAGTCAACAACCCAAACAGTAATTTTAAAAATCAAACATTTTAATGTAATGTGATGTCAGTATGTACTAATTTGATATTTGCAGGCTGAAGAATGATAGCAGGAAAATAATTAAGCCATTATTTTTTAAGCCTGTTTCCTCCAGTCCCCAGTTTAGGTGGTGCTAGGGACTCAAATCGGGGCCTCTAGTATGTTCAGTCCACTGAGCTATAGCCACAGCCAAAACTTTACATTTCTATAACTAAAAACACTGTGATGAATGACAGCCTCGTTTTCATTCTGTGCTACTGTTTTAGGCCGTGTTTGGTAGTATTGTGTGTCATGGTGGCATGAATAGTCCAGTGCATGTTGTGTGTTTACAACCAAGGTCACAGTGAACTCATGTGAGCTCATGGGCAAGTACAGCCAGGAAAAAAAAAAAAAAATCTTGGATTCATTATAGGTTTGATTTTAAATTAATTTGTGTTTATTGTACATTCTGAAGCTGTTTACTATTGATATTTTTATGGAAATACATTTATTATACATGCAGGGTTGTGAGCTACAGTTTAAAAATCTGGCTTCTAAGCAACTTTGCCTTGAAGTGACATTCTTGAGAGATTTAGTTAGATTGTTAGTGGTGGGTCTACCACTAACATAGCACACACAACTAACATTTCTTAGAAATAAGGAAATGTGACAGACTTTCCCAGCTTGCCAATGAACTAGTGGCAGAATTGTTCCCCCTCGTTTCATTGTTTGTTCATTCCATCACCCTGTTTCCTCAGTCCCTCAAAGAGATAAGGAGTTTAAATCCAGTCTGAGTTGTGTAGCAAAGTGCTGTCTCAAGGAACAGGAGGGTTGTAGAGTTAGGATCCACAGGAAGCCCTACTGTGTTAGTTCCTTTCCTCATTGTCATGATAAATCCTCCAACAAGAAGCATCTTAGGGAATAAGGTTTATTATGGCTTCTAGTTGAGGGTTCACAATCCAAAATGGTAGACAGCTATGATGACAGGAACACAAGACAGCTGGTCACTTTGCATCTGCAGTCAAGGAAGCATAGATTAAACAGGAAATGGAGCCAGGCTATAAAACCTCAAAGTCCATAACTAATTACCCACTTCTTGTGATGAGGCCACAGAAAGGTTCTAGAACTTTCCCAATCATCCCTACCACCTAGAGGCCAAGTATCCAAACACAGAAGCCTATGGGGATTATTCCACATTCAAACCACAGATTGGATTTTATAAATTGACCTGGTAGCCATGATTCCTAATTTTAGAAATTAATCAAATTTTTGTTTGATCAAAATGAAATGATAAGGGTGACACACAGGTTGTATGCATCTGCAGTTAATTAGTGGTTGTCACCTACGTAAAGCAGTGTGTTGTGAGAAATGCTGAGTTGAATTGATATTAACAGTTATAAACTTCTGTCTTAAATACGGGAGGACGGTTTTAGAATACTAACTACATAGTAAGATATAGTACATTGCTTGCCTGCTTATTTGTTTGTTTATTTATTTGTATTGCTGGTTGAACCCAGGGCCTTCTGTATGCTAGGCATGTACTATACCAGTGAACTTATTTTTTAGTACCAGCTCTTACTTTATTGATTTATTATTTTTGTCTTTGTTTATTTAAAATTTTATTATTTAAAAAAACTTGCAAATTAAGAATTATACACAGAAATTAACCATACCTAAGGTCTGTATATCTCAACAATTCCTGTACAGTTAGAATGGCTGTTTAGAAGAGAAGCTGTGTAGCTTCATACTGAATTTTACAATTTCCCTACTGAATACATTTTTTATACACTTATCCATTACCATAAGCGAGAAACTCATGGCAGAGTTAGAATTAGAAAAACAATTAGCTTTATATTCTCTTTTATAACTCTCGTCTATCACCTCTATTTGGTTCTTTCTTATGCCTTAATACATAGCCATTTTTGTTATTTTTTTCTATATTTTATATTGTAGCTACATGTAAGTTTTTTTTTTTTTTAAACAGTTATGCATGTTTTATTGCCTAGATCCCACATAGGGGAGAACATGCATTTTTTTTCATTCTGAGAGTGCATGATCTTATTTAATATCATACATTCTAAATTCATCCATTTTCCTGAAAATTTTGTGATTAAATTTTTGTTTAGAGCTGAATAGTATTCCATCTTACATATGCACCTGCTTTTCTTACCCATCTACCTATTGTAGGAGGATTATGCTCTGTTTTCTTGCCACAGTGAATAAAGTAGCAGTGGGTATGGAAGTGCAAATATATCTTTGGCACAATATGAAATCCTCTGGGTATTTGCCTAGTAGTGAAATAGTGGGGTCATAAGCTAGTTCTGTTTTTAATTTGAGAAACCTCCAAACTAATTTACACAATGGCTGTGTGAATTTGTTCCTCCACGAAAGTTAATAGTCCATATCCTCTTCAACAGTTGTCAGATACGTTGATGTAGTCATTCTTTAGTGTTAATTTGTATTTCCCCGATGACTAGGGATAGTGAATGCTTTTAAAAACAGTTATGAGCCATTCCTGTTTCTTTTTTTGAAAAGTATCTATTCAGTTCATTTGTGTTGACTAGTAGTTTCCTTGGCATTTAATTTCTACAATTATTTGTAAATTGTGTATATTAGCCACTTGTCTTAAGTGTAGCTGGTACAGATGTTCTCCCGTTCTCTAGGCTCTGTTTGCACTGTTGTTTCTTTCCTTTGCTTTACACAAGCCTTTTATTTTGATGCCATCCCTTTTGTTGACACGAGTTTAATTCCTATGCTATTGGTGTTGTATTCAAAAGTTCTTCCCCAGTGCAGTATCTTGAAGTGTATCTCCTATGTTTTCTTCTAGACATTTCTGTTTTTCATATTTGCAATTAAGGACTTAGATAATTTTGAATTGATTTTTATATAAGGTGAAAAATAAGAGTCTAATTTCATTCTTTTGTGGATAGAAATGCAGTTTTGCCAGCACCATTTGTTGAGTAGGCTATACCTATTAATGGGATAGCATGATGTTTTGATAAGAGTGGATGTTCTGTATCATTTAAGTCAGGTTGAACATATGCATCTCTTCAAATATTCATTATTCTTTATGGGGGATAGGTAGTTATTTTTAGATCACTGAAGGGAGTGACCTTGAATTGCATATGGAAGATTTATGCTATAAATTTTACTGGATAACCAAGGCTCTGTTTCTGGGCCTAAGAACATGTCTTTCCTGATTGGCAAGGCATGGTGCTAGCTTTGAGACAATAATCTAGAGTGGAGAACATTGTTGTGCTATGTAACTATTAGCTATTCAGAAACAGGATATATTGAGAGATACAGAGGGAATAAAATTGATTTAGTTAATTTAGTGTAGTTCTAGGTGGTAAGGTGTGTGCACCTGAGTTTACCAATGAATACTTTTTCATGTGGAATTCAGTGACCCAGAGTATAAAGCACTTGGTGTATGGTGGATGTTAGAGCAGTGTTGAATGGGTAGAGTAGATCAAGCATAAGGCATGCCATCCCTTAGTGCACACCACCCCCCTTATTCCCCTCCCCTGACAACAGACTTCTCTGTTCTCCAGCTAAGGTTAGATTACTCTGGGCCTCTACATTGAAAAACAAAGTGCTATAAAAAGAGTGTAAAGATTGTGGGGGTGGGGGTGTGATGACTTTTTATATTAACACAAAGTTACACAATTTCACAAATATGGTCTACTTTCTTGTTTTTATTCTTTTTTAAACATGCTCTTGTGCATGGGAGGCAAGTACTCTGCTCTGAGTGTTATTTGGTCTCAATAGTTTGACACCTAAAGTATAGATTTCTGGTCAAAAAAAAAAAAAAAGTTGAGATACAGAAAGAAGCCTAGATTGAAAGGCAGACAAGTACCTTGGGTTCTGGATTTGCCACAGCTTTACATATGCCCTTGGATGATACTAGAAAATTGATTTCTTCATCTTCCTCCACTGTATGTTTGTGAGGTTCTAAAAAGCTGCCATCCATATAAACTGTAAGGCTTCTGTTACAAGGAGGACTGGCTGTTAACAATTTGGCAGACATATTACTAAGCTCATTTGTAAAGTTAGTTCTCTGGAAGCCTCTATTCATTTGTGCATTTCTAATCAACAAATCTATAGAATTAAGACTAGATGGCATTTAAAAGACAGGCTCACATTGAAGGACTGTGAAAAATACTGTGAATTCTAAAACAAAATCAGTATCTGAGTAAGTGAATGCAGACATAAAAATCTTTGAAGTTTGCTACATAAACTTTTGGTTGGTTTTTCCCATCCCCTCTCCCTCTCTACTCCTTTCCTTATTTTTCCCTCTCTCCCTCCTCACTTTTCTTCCTCCAACCTCCAACTTGTTTAATGTACTTCTTAGAGCTTAAAACCAGAAACACAAATATGCTTTGGGGTTAGAGGACCATGCCAAGTCTCAGCCCAGAACAGCTATTTACAGCAGCCATAAATCCCCTTAGCTAGGAGTTGGTAATGGGAAATGTGACCAATCTTTTTAGTAGTAGATAGTGAAGAGGACTACCAGGCACTGCTATAATAAGTGGAGACAATTCAAATGAATAAATAATGAACCAAATAAATATTTAAAGGTACTCTAAGATAGAAACCTGAAAAGTGACTTTCTAATTTGTTGAAGCACAAACTACTAATTGTATGTAGGTAGAGTTTCTGTTTTCATTGTATCTCCTTTTGTATTTAATAGAGGTTACTGTCTACTTGACTCTAGAACTTTCTGTGAGATATGATGTGAGCAGTGATAGCTCCCTGCCCCTTCTGTATGCAGGTTGAATTGAATTCTATGAAGGAAGCTTGCTCCTGGGCTTTTCCCCACACTCCTTCACAGTCATGATGATTTGAGAGAGAAGGAGAGGGGGAGAGAGATTGAGATTCTCTGTGGTGGTTTTGTTGTTACTGTTTTTAACATGTGTCTGGACAATTAAGACACAGGATGATGTGTCCTGTTTGATGCCTCTAAGTACTGGATGTATCACAGAATTGAGAGTGGTTCCTGGGACGGCTGACTCCAGGCATTGTCCACTGCTGATAGGATGTTTTTCCCTAGTACAGTGGCAGATCTGTGGAAAGGGTGTTCCTGGGATAGACAGTCCTCCCTGCTCTGTGAGCATTAACACCATACCTTTAAGAAACTGATGCCAAAGTAGATATTCCACTAATACTAAATTGCTACTAACCACTCTTAGAAAGCAGAAGAGATCCAAAGAGATTATTGTTGGCTGGAATGTGTTCCTTCTTCAGCTTTTAGGAATATAGACAGGTTACTCTCAGTGACTTGTAAACAGAACTGAGAGAACTTTGAGCTAAAACTCACATGTGAAAATCTCAGTACATTAAAATCTAGATTTTAAAATAATCTTTGATCCAAAATATTGCTATGTATCAAAATATATATGATGTTTAGTGATAGGGATTAATCATTAACAAGAAAAATTATCCTTTTAAAAGGTAGGGAGCACTCACATGAACTAACCTTCGGAACCACATACTACTGTGATGCTAAACTAACTACTTCAGTGTATGGGAATGGAAGTGGTACCACTGACACCTATTTCTTCCTTGTAGAACATTTGCTAAGGTGATGCTCTTCATGTTGACTGAGGAGGAGTGCTCTGACTGACAGTAAACTCAGCTGCTGAGTATCCTAGATATGGTCACATGTTGAAGGCAAACAGACATACAATGACAACACAGAAAGGAAATGGGTGTAAGGACAGTCAGTGCATTTAAGGAGTGAAGGGAAGCCAGGAGAATACAGTATTGAGAAACCTCAGAGATGTGAAGCATTAGCTGTCTTACCCAGGAACTGTGCTGCCTGGCACACATTTTATACTTTATTCTCCCCATCTCAATGGAGATTCAGCATTACTTTTAAAACAAGATTCAGCCTTAATTTAGATGTTTTAAGTTCTTAGTAAAATGATATGATTTGTTTACAAGAACAATGAAATGCCTTTTTTGGTGCTTTTTAATTTTGCACCTGTCCACAGCTGACAGCCCTTTCTATCCTAGGTCAATGGTGTGCAGCTTTACGGGAAGTCCCGCCGAGAAGCAGTCTCCTTTCTTAAAGAAGTGCCTCCACCATTTACCTTGGTTTGCTGTCGCCGACTGTTTGATGATGAGGCCTCAGTTGACGAGCCGAGAACCATGGAACCTTCACTTCTCGAGGCAGAGGTATGAAGGGCTGTGTGCTTATTATGTGTGTCCTTTTACCAGGGACACTCCAAAGAGAGTGTTCAAATATAAAGAGGGGCCCCTACTCCCCCTGCTCTTTTTTTTTTTTTTATTTGACTAAGCAACAGTGTAGAATGTTTCGATTTCTGTTTTGGATTTTATTTACATTTACATCTATATTTGGATTTCTAGAACTCCCTGAAAATGTTAAGACACTGACGTATATTAATCTGACTTCTAAAACTTTTAAAAAACAACTATTTTTAAAATCAATTGTCTGGATTCATGGCTTTTCACTTCTATTTTAACTTATTTCATCCTAACAAAGGCTTGGTGTTGGTGAGTATTGACTATCTTAGTCTTCCCTTTTGAGAACCTTAAACATATGAAGAATTCTGATAAGTTTTAGTGAGAATTTAGAAGCTACCATAAATGCAGAAGAGTCAGAATATGGACTGGCACTTCCTCTGCTGTTATATGTCTTGTTTTAGGAGTGCTGTATTCTGGGTAGGAACTGTGAAAGCATGTGCTGTCATCACATGCCCTTTGGAGCTTCATCTTTGTGCCACCTTTCCAGACATGTATGGCCTTTCCTTTTCCTTACCCACAGTTTGACTTATAATTCAACTGAGTTCATCTTTGAAGTTGTGTGAACTCCCTACATACTTAGTGCATCTTTGACCAGATGACCTTGGCTTCTGTTTCTACTAGGATGAATGCTGTGGTGGCTTGAATGAAAATGGACCCAATAGGCTCATTTGTTTGAATGTTTCGTCCACAGTTGGTAGAACTTTTTGGAAAAGATTAGGAGGTGTGGCCCTGTTAGAAGAGGTATGTCACTGGGGACAGGGTGAGAGGTTTCAAAAGCCCATGCTAATGTCAGTTAGCGCCCTCTCTTCCTGTGCCTTACACTTGTGGATTAAGATGTAAGCTCTCAGCTACTACTGCAGTTCCATGTCTACTGTTCCCTGTCATAATGGTCATGGATTCATCTTCTGAAATTGTAAGAACCAAATAAACTCTTCTTTTATAAGTTGCCTTGGTCATGATGTTCATCAAAGTGGTAGAGAAGTAACTAAGACAAATGGTACTGTTCACAGAACTTAAATACCCAGGAGCTTATGTGAGATGGAAATAAAGTAACATATGCCAAGCTGTTAACATCATACCTGCATGTGGAGAGTCCATGAATGTTAGTGGACTGCCTGTCCAATGTCTTTGTTTCTGATTGCCTAAATTACAGAAAAATTTAGAACTGTCTTACAGTCTAGTGCTGTGCTATAGATCTTTTAGCATGGATATATCTTGGTTTTTCAATAAAGTGGTCAACTCTTTTGAGGCACAGGCCATTTATTAAAATTTTCCGCAACCTCATGTTGCCTTTATTCTGTACAAATACGAACTGTTCTTCCTCCCCACCTTCAGACAAGGTTCACTGTTTAGCCCAGGTTAGCCTAGGACTGGCTTTTATCCCAAGTCTGGATTTGATTGATTGATTGATTGATTGATTGATTGATTGATTTTAATGTGCATTGGTATTTTGCCTGCCTGTATGCTTGTGTGAGGGTGTCAGATCCTGGAACTAGAGTTACAGATAGTTGTGAGCTGTCATATGGGTACTGGGAATTGAATCCTTTTCCTTTGGAAGAGCAGCCAGTATTCTTAATTGCTGAGCCATCTCTAGCCATCCCCCCATCCCTGTCTGAGTTTGAATTGAACTCATTCATAATCCTGACTTTGTCTCTCCAGAGCTGATGTTATAGATTTGTGCCTCTGTGCCTGTCTGATTCCTGTTTTATTGTAAAAGAAGAAAAGAAATTTGATGTGGCATATTGCCTTTAATTTCAGCACTTGGGAGTTCAAGGCCAGTTTAGTTTACATACGAAGTTCCAGGTCATCCAGGAACTCTACATATTAAGGTCCTATCTTGAAAGATAGTAACAAATTTCAAGGAAAGGACTCGAGATACTTTGTGACTTTTACTGTTCTTAGTAAACTGAAGTATGTGTGGTGGCTTCCTTGTGAATCTCGATAAAAATGCCTTTAGTTTAATTCTGTCAGGTGTAAATCATCAGCCCAGCTTGCTGACTCTGTCTTCCCATCCGTCATACTGCACAGTGGTGAACAATAGCCTGAAGCATGCCAAATGTTAACAGTGCTGCCTGTTAGCTGATTGCTTTCTGTTCTGTAGACCTGAGTTACGCAGAATTGATGTATCAGAGTGACAGAGTCCGGGTTGGTGTGGAATGTGTACCTAGGGTGCCGTGACCTTTTGATAAACTTAGGCTTTGTGGTTACATGTGATCTCTTGAAATGTCGGCTCCTTTTCACCTGTTCTCTGTTTTTCATTTATCCTGCAGCTATCATATTCTTTTTGTAAAAATATTATTTTTATGTGTACATATGTATGTTTTTGTGAGCATATGCCAAGTATGTGCCCTTTAAGGTCAAAAAAGGGTATTATATCTACTGGTGCTAGAGTTACAGGCAGATGTTGTGAATTGCCTTGTGTAGGTGCTGCGAACAGAACTTAGTCCTCTGGAAGAGCAGCAAGTGTTTTTTAACTGCCAACACGTCTCTCCAGTGCCGTCTTATGTTGTTAAAGTGTCTGGTTAGGTGGCATAGCAACAGTTCTAATTCTCACTTATTAGTAAGTATGCACCGACATTATACCAATCATATGAACCTTTGGAACATTCTGTTGGAGGATGGAAGTATTTTCTTTTTAAACTATCCTTTCCCGGGTGGGTGAAATGGCTCATCAGGTTTCAATCCCAGAACCCATGAAAGGTAGAAGGAGAGAACTGAGTCTACTGAGTTGTCCTGTAGCCTCCACATGGATGCCATAGCACATGCATCCACACATATCATAATCATGTTTTAAGTAATAAAACAAATAATTCCTCACACCAAACTGAAATGTGTGGAGATTAGCAATGGAGAACATTCCCTCACTTCAGGTTTGGCCAGGGAAGAACCAAGAAATTGTTTCAGTGTTTAAGTTCTGTCCAGCTTAGATTAGGTGTTCCATATCCTGCAACAACAATTTGAGATCTGAACCAATTGTAATTTTGAAAGTGGTTTTGTTACTCTTCCCCAGTTGATAACATTAAAGTGGATTTTCTTATACCAGTTACTTCTGTTTGTAGAAATGATACATTCTCATTTTGCCAAAATTTTAAGAATTGTGCTTTGAAAATTTGTTATTTAGTCATATGTGTGGCTTATGCCTGTAATCCCAGTACTCAGGAGACTGAGACAGGATTGCTGTGAATTTAAGGCCCACTTGGTGTATATAGTGAATTCCAAGCTAGCCTGAACTCCAGAGTAAGACCCTGCTTCAAAAAACTAAGTTGTTAATAGTCTGTGGAAGGACAAGATAATTTTGGAGAGATTAATCAGCACAGTGCTATAAATAAAACTGAAGGCATTGGAAGCAAGCAATGTCCCATCTAGTAGATCTGTCTCATTTAACTTCACTGTTCCTGAAAGGACAGGAGTCTAGAAAAGAGGGATGTTAGAGTATGGGAACTAACAAAGAACCAGTGTGCTGGGTGCTTGTGCTAACTCATTTTCTCTAACATCAGATTATTCCTGTTTCTACTTAGAGGATTACACAGTGTTCAAGTAGTTGTCTGTTGAGGCCACTGGTGCTGTCATACCTCTACTGCCCCAGCCATTGCCTCTTCTCTTCTTCAGTCTTCCTGTACTTTTCTAGGAAAACTTGTTTAAAATCTTCTGTGAGCCACCAGGAATAGTTTCTCGGTGCCCTGGCTGGCCTTTCTGTCTCTGACTGAAATTATGACTACAGTATTGCTTTTAAAACGTCCATGTGCCTCTACTTTGCATGAAGTTTACATTTTTACTTAAATTACCTATTTTTTCCTTTTATGCTTCTAATGGGATGACAGAGCTCATTGAAGTATAAGAGGTCAGTGTTAACACTTGCAGTGAAACCACTTGAGAAATGTGTGAAAGACCTGCAGTTCTGAATGCCTGAATGTTTTCTGAAGCTTTGATCCTTGATTGTGAGTACCCTGTGCATGCCCCCTTTAAAGAGATCAAAAGCTAACCAAGCATGCCACAGAGACTTCCCAGTTTGAAAAGAAACTGAGTTCTTTTCAGAACAGAAAGGACAGAAGCTCCAGCATTTACCTTCTTTGTTCTTTCAGGTTGACCGAAGTGTAGATGTCAGCGCTGAGGACGACGATGATGGGGAGTTAGCCCTGTGGTCTCCTGAAGTCAGGATTGTAGAGCTGGTGAAAGACTGTAAAGGCTTGGGATTCAGCATTTTGGATTATCAGGTATAGGAAACCTTGAGAGGGGTTTTGGTTTAGGTTTGAGTTTTGTTTTGTTTTACTTTCAGAACATTTAAAAATGGGTACAGTCAAGCTTTCTTGAAATATATTTCATTCACAATGGAATACCCCCATTTAGAGCATTCACCTAGGTTGTTTTAGTGGTATAAGTTATAGAATCATTAGCACTTTTACATAAGTTCCAGAAAGAAACTCTGGGAAGCTGAGGTGGGAGGAACATAAATTCAAGAAGATAAATTTGGACTTGAATGCCAATCTGGGTCAGGTAATGAGACCCTGTCTCCAAAAGCAGAAGCAAAAAGAAACTTGTACCCATTAGCAACATTCCCAACTCTCATGTTTCTGTCCTTCCTGTCATGTGTAGGCTTTTGTGGATTTGCTTATCTGTCAGTCTCAATGAATGTAAGTAGAAATATTCTTGGTGAAATTATCTGCCGATGGATGCATAACACTTTTGAAGTTATTTATTATGTATCAAGTTCTAGCTAGATACAGGGTTGGGAGCACTGGAACGCATAGTAGGAATACTGGAATGCATAGTAGGACACGTGTATTTTATAGTATCTTACCTCCTGCTGGCCTGCTTTTGGACCTCTGATATTGAGGACAATTAAAGCTGTTAGACAACAAATCCTTTTGCTACTAAGATGCTCACTTTAAAACTAGTGTGACTTAAACACAATGTTAATGTCCTTGGTCAAAGTATATAAAATGCAAAATTATATAAGCCCAGATTTAAAAATTACATGTATTTATTCACTCATTCATTCATACAGTTGTGTGGGTATGAGTGCATGCTCATGCCTTAGCACCCACTTGGAAGTCAGAGAGCATCTTGTGGGAGTCAAGTTTCCATGCACTACATTGGCCCTGGAGATGAAACTGAGGCAATCAATCGGACTTGGCAGTTAGTGCCTTTATCCACAGAGTACTACCTTGAATCTTTCTTTCTTTTTAAAGCTTATATATTTTATGGTTATAAATGTTTTACCTGCATGGTTTATGTGCACCATGTGTATTTTTCATACCTACAAAGGTCAGAAGAGGGCACTGGTGTTACAGATAGTTGTGAGGTGTCACGTGAGTGCTGGGAAGTAAACCTGGTAAGTTTGCAAGAGCAGTAAGTGCTTTTGACTATTGATGCATCTCTCCAGCCCCTGAAATCATTTTTTAATACAATTAGGTAATAGAGAATAGATTATAAGAAAAATACTTTCAACATTGTATGATTTAAATTACTGATTTAAAATTCCTGTAATATATTATTTCAATGTTTCTGGCATATTTCTGTGCCAGATAGGCCTCTGCTCTTAGAATTTCCTCTCAAAATATTATTGAATTATAAGTTGTTGATTTGAATGAGCATTTTGGGAAATAGTATCATCAGGAAGTATCAACTTATAAGATTCTGGTAAGAACTCTTGGTTCCCTACTTATTGTACCAGCCCCTAGTATGTTGCTAATAAAGGACTCAATAAAATTTAGGTTAGACAGAATTCACTGGAATTATTTTTATTTTTATTTCTTCTTCTTCTTCTTCTTCTTCTTCTTCTTCTTCTTCTTCTTCTTCTTCTTCTTCTTCTTCTTTTCTTCTTCTTCTTCTCTTTTTGGTTTTTCGAGACAGGGTTTCTCTGTGACTTTGGAGGCTGTCCTGGAACTCACTCTGTAAATCAAGATGGTCTCAAACTCACAGAGATCTGCCTGCCTCTGCCGCCCGAGTGCTGGGATTAAAGGCATGCGCCACCACCGCCCAACAATTCACTGGAATTAAATGAACAAATGTCAATGAGATTTATTAACCATTTTGATGATGAGCTTTAATTTACAAACACGTTTTAAATGCAATCTTGGTGTTCAGCTACCTTTCCATTGTCTTAGAGATCGCTCTGTATTTTCATTGTTAATTAATAAATATATTATTTGTTGAGTTTTTGGATCACACCACAGACTTTAAGTATGTATTGATTTGTCTATTTTGCACTGCTAGGGAGTGTCTAACTCAGAGTTTCATACATACTACCCAACAGTTACAGCTCTGAGCTTCATGTTTTTAAGTCTTAAAGCCAGGGATATGAAAAACTTTACCACTAAAGTGTTCAAATATGAAAATGCACTTTGAAATTTGATTTGTGGTAAGTTCATTAATTTATTTGTGTGATCCTTGTAATCAGGTAACAATTTCTAAAGTTGAAAATTAGTTTTTACAAAACTAAGTAGAGGTATAGCAGATGCTAACAAAGGCCATGTTCCTGGTAATTCCAGATTTGATGTTGTTTTGTATAAATTCATTAGGTGGCTGAGTAGGACCAAGGCAGATTGCTTCCCTCTTAAGTTTAGCATATCTACACTAAGTACTGTAAAAATATTTTAGCCATAGCTTTTCTAGTCTTAGGAACATGGGGTAGTTTCTACATGGTAAGGGCCTGTATTTGAGATGAATAGATAGTCTTCAAACCTTTCAAAGCCCTGAGAAGGAAAATAGTCTTCAAACCTTTCAAAGACCTGAGAAGGAAAATAACATTACTAGGGTAGGCAGGAAGTGCAAGCGTGAGACTTCCTAAAGGTGCAAGTGAAGTCAAACAGCAGGCTACCTGGACAGTCACCCAAGGTCTCACAGTAACCTGGGGCAACCATCTTTAGCTAAGGCCTTGAGTATCTGACAGACCATCTCATTCAGAAGCAAGAAAATTGAAAGACTGCCTCCTTTGGTAGCCTATACTTACTGCCTGGCAACTGGCCAGTCGGTGTTTATTCATAAACCAGTAAGAGAAAATATATACAGAAGGACATCCCCCATCAGGCCTGCATTCAACGTATTGAAGAGTGTACTTTTACTTTTGAGTATTCATTTCAGTTAACTGGGTTTTTTTTTCTAATTAATGAATTTTCCTCTTCCCCAAGAACTGAAAATTGTATATATCTGTCTCCTTGATATAATTTCTCATAGGATGGGGATACTAATGCGACATGCAAAGGATCATATGAATTAAGTGAATTTGTGTGTAGGGGAAAGAACTGTTACCATGAAAATGTGAGCATTGTTAACCATCATTCAGTTTAGAAAATCAGCACAACAGTTGTTGATACCTTCCTTCAATCTAGTGCCACACTACAGTGTGTTTAAACTATATACATTTTAACTTTATAGTTTAAACTGATTAGTATATATCCTGTTTTTAGTGGAATTTAAATTTGGCCATGAAATTGTATTCAGTCATGCTACCAACTCAGATAGCCATATGTGAGTTACCTGTGGGTTAGTGGTCAGAAGTGAGTTTTACATTCATTTAGCTAAGCTTTAGGAAAGTATGAGTGAACAGATAAAGATCTTGAATTGATCCATGGAATGATGGTGTGGGTGGCTGCCTCAGCATCAGCAGTTCCTAGGATTGATGGAAGTTGCATACTGAAGGTGCCTACTCATATGGCCAAAGAGCAAATGTGGGAACTCATGTCCATAAATTTTATACTAGACTCAGGCAAAGACAATGAGAAACAGTAAATAAAGGTTAGATTTTAGAATAAAGCTTTTATTATCTATGATTTAAGCAGAGATCAAGTCTGTCCTCCACAGATGTTGGCTAAAATCCTGTCTTATGTGTTGAGCATATGTACCTCCATAATTTGTAAGATTGGGTGGTAAACACAGTGCTTTGTAGCAGCTTTATGATCTGCCCTTCTTCAAAGCCTTAGAGCACCTGGGAAATTTGGCCATAAGTTTAAAAACTGTTAATTCTATTACTGTTAGTGTGTGTGCTCACGCTCACGCTCACGCTGTGCACCTGTGTGTGCACACACACACTCATCACTCATGTGCAGGTGTGTGTGCTTGAGCATGCTTGAGCATGTCCCCAGGTACATGAGTGCTACAGTACATGCATGGAGGTCAGAAAACAACTTTCTAGAGTAGGTTCTCTTCTTACTGTGGAGCCTAGGATAGAAATTAGGTCAGGCTTCTACAGCAAGCACTTTTGCCTCCTGAGCCATTTTCTGGCTCTAGCTGAAAATTTCCATAGCATCTTTACTATAGATGAGGGTTCCATATTGTATTTTAGTTATCTTAGCTTTGTTTTTCTCCTTTTCTATGTGCAATGTTACCATTCCTTTGGATATTATTTCCATGGAATATTATTAATACTCATTAATGTCATCACTAATATAAATATAGCAGTAGTATGTGGCAGTTATTGTGAATTATGTGCTAGGCCCCATTTTATTTATTTTATATATATTAGCTTATATATTTCTCACAAGAACTGTGTGATTCTCATTTAATGAGTAAGGAAACTGAGGACATATAAGTTAGGTGTTAAGTCTAAGCTCATACAATGGGCATATGGTAGAAATGAAATTTGACCTCACATAGTTAATCATAATATGATGTTATTTCTTTATGGGGGTTTTGTGTACATTTTTTAACTAAGGCATCACTATAGTAAATTGATTACAGTACTTCTTTTTGTTTTTCTAATTTGGAGTGTTTTTCAAAAAGGTAAGCTACCAAATAGCATTCTCCTTTAGTGTATATGAAAATTTAGTAAATACCAAGAATTAATTAATGCAGTGTGCCCATATGCACCATGTAAGAACTAGGGCTTACTGCTTCAGAAGAAAGTGATGGCTAATTTGAAAGCCTGTTCTTATGGGTTAACATTTCTTAATACATCAGTTTGGTAGCCTGAGAGTCTGTAACTTCTAATTTCTACCAAAAAGCTTGCAAAGATTGAACTATATGGATTTTACCTTCAGTTGACCCTATAAATTAAACGGAGCAAGTGAATATTTTCTGGTGTTTTGATTTATGCTGAACTTTGAATAACCCCTCATGATTATAATTCACTGAAAATGTTTGACATTAGCCATGGCGTTGCCATCCTCGGTACTTTTAAATTTCAGTGATTTAGAAGGCAAAATTTATTAACCAATAATTCTCCCCGAAACACACCTACATTCTATTCTTCATTTTTCTTCCAGAACAACTCAATCTTTGCCAAAGCAGATATTTTTGAAAGACTTTGGGTTTGTCTTAGGGAGAGGTATGTCATATATGAGGACTGTTGTTCCTGCTGTAAGCCTGTTTGGAATGCCATAAGCAGGTAATGCTGCTAAATAGCTGAGTCATATGTAAACAGTGTTGGTCCTGCTGTAAGCCCTTTTTGGAAGGCCATAGGCAGGTAATGCTGTTAAACAGCTGAGTCACATGTGAATATTCTTGGTCGTGTTACAAGCCTATGAAGGGCCATAGACAGATGATGACCTTAAACATCAAGTGGAAATAGTTTTCATGAAATGAGTTGTGAAAACAGGGCAGTGTGAGCAGAAGCTGCTGGTGAACCTGGAACAGTTTGCTGTTGAATCTGTGAGGAATTCGTGTAGTTTCAGCTCTGAACTCAGAGGATCCATTGTTCTGCCTGGAGAGCAGACCCAGGGAGGGTCTGAAGTGTGCCAGGCAAGTGCCTTACCACTGCTGTATTCCTAGCCCACAAATTCTCTTTATAAAGGACTTTTAAAGTTAAAGAAGGGTTATAAAAATTTTATTTATAATTTAAAATTATCTTTGGATTTTTGATCACATTATTGTTTTTTAAAAGTTGGTAATATATGCACATGCCATAAAAATTCAGAAGCATGTGCAGGCCATTTGTGATAGTTACTTGAGGCTTTTCCAGGAAGAAAAGCCTCATGTCTTTCCTCTAAGATGTGTTTTATAAACACAGGATTATATAAATATTAGTTTTCTTGTTATATAAATTTTACGTGTTTTTTTGACACATAAGATATATATACCTTAAGTACTTTGTTTATTGTAACCAATTACATCTTCTTTCACTTTAGTATTTATAGAGCTACCTAGTTCTTTTTAATGACTATATAATACATTATTGCAGATAGACAATAATTTATTCAACTAGCCTCCTGTACCCAAGTGGTGTAGTAATTTAAATGACTAAATGAGACTAGTGGATTGCTGCTATGCTCTTTTGTGAAACCGTGGCAGTTAAGTTAATGACAAATTTCTAGAGGAGAACTTGCTAATGAAAGAATCATATACATTTTCAATTTTGACACATTTTTACCAAATAGCTGGAACACCATTTTGAGACACATGTATTTAGATGAATTACAATTGGCATCTTATGTGGAGTAATTTCTTTATTCAGATGGTTCTCCTAGAAAACATAAGCAGGTGTGTAACTCATGAAATTAATGGTCTTCCATGGTGTGGAAAGACTAAGTGGTAGCAATATGTAACTATCAATTTAGTTTGAACTTTAATTATGGCAGTAATTTATTGCCTTTGTAGTTAAGAGAGTAGGGTATTAATATTCACTCTGATATCAGTGTCTATCAGTCTGTTCCTAAGTCTACCACCAATCTGAAACTTCTTCATCAAGAATTGAGCTCTAAAATGGGGTGGCTTGTTAGGACTTTGCTTTTTGTCAAGTGATTTGACAATTTGAGTAAAAACTGCTGTCAGTTGATTGTCTTAGTGGTTCATAGATGCCTGATATCTTTATGTACATTCTAGGTGCTAAGTGAACAGGACCTAGCTTATAGATTTGATAAGTATTCACATAATTTTAACATATAGTAACATAAATAAGTCAGGTGCAAAACTCTCCATTGTTCTAGAGTATAAAATGCAGAGGTTATTGTTATATGACAGGTTATGTAGCTTCATTGTGATGCAAAGCCTTTAAGTCATTTAAGCTGCTTCATTTGGAAGTTGTGTTCATGCAATGGTTTGGCTGTGGCTGCGGGAGAGTTCTCTCGAGACTTAAGCACTGTTTTTCAAGCCTGTGGAGTGGGTGGGTAGAGGGAGCTCCGCTCCTGGTGTGTGTTTGTGCTATGTTTGGCATGATGTCCAACCTCCAAAGCCCTCAGTGCAGCAGGTCAGCCTCTTAATAAGAATCCAGAGAGGTTGTGTGTCATGGATTTCGAGTATGAGTTTGGGAAGAAACCTTACTACTGGTGGGGACAAAAGAGAATAGCTGGCATTCAGCAAATGCTGGATCCTGCTTTCTTGTGGAGTAACTTTCCCTTTAACAAATATGTTCGTATCAGTTTTGGCTCCACCGTAGCGAACTGCTGAGGAGAGGAGCCTGAAGCAATCTAGTGGTTGTATTACCTTTTGTGAATATTTCAGAAGTGGAGTACTACTGTGTTTGTCAGACAACTCCCAGCCTATAGATGGCTCTTGTTTGCTGAGAGAACCAATGGAGGACGGGGGAGGCTGAGGGGCTGAGGATTCCATGCTGTTGTAAGCCTCCTTTGTGTGCCTTTGTACATTCAGGTCTGCCTATCCAAAGAACACAGACCACTCGGAATTTTTATGTGCTGTGACTCAGGTGTGATAAAACGCATATGCTAGCACAGTCGGCCTAGGTTACATGTGCTCAGTTGGAAGTGAAGAAGTAAGTTTGTAGAACTTGGAACCTCCTCAGGTCTTCCTTAGCTCTGTGTGTTTTACCAATTCACAATTTCACAGTAGTAAGGGTAGCAGTGTTTAAAATGGTTACTGTGGGATTACTGTATGCTGTGCATGTACTCTCTCAGTTCATGCTTTGAGAGCTCTCTGAAATCTACTGTTATCTCTCTGATATGAGACACACCAGTCTCAGAGAAAACAACACCTAAGATATAAATACATCTTAAAATATTACCAAAGGCAAAGAGCCTTCAGGACAAACTTTTGCTAAAGGAACAAAGGCTGAAAGAACACAGACACCTCAGTTATCACTCTCAGTGCAAAGTGAAATTAACTGGGGACTGTCTCCTGACCATCCTGCAGTGTAGTTCTGAATCTCTGATGTCAGTGTTCCCTGTATTAATAGAATAGATTAAAATAAAAACCCACATAGGCTATTTTACATTATGACCATGGATGTGAGTTGTTGCACTTTGGGTTTGGTTTTCTTTTTGGGGACAGTACTGCAAAACATGGAGATACTCATACCCCTGTTATCTTAACAAAGGCTTCTTCCCAAAATATTTGCCATGTTATTAAACTGACTGGCTTTCTCACTGAACCGTGTGTTCTCCTTATGCAGCACTCCTGCTTCAGGTTCTCTGGCAGCGTTACCAGGGCTCCTTTGTTGTATTTCTCATCTAGATGGGGCTCTGCTCATCTTGTTTATGTCTGTCACTGGCAAAAGCTGTGTTTCGGGGAGCTTCCCTCCTGCCCCAGGTGATGTGCTGTGCTCTGCTTTAGTTTACATGGAATCTGGCTCTTTGATCTCTGGGAATGGACACAAAAGTTCATATAATGCATTTTATAGGCAGCTCAGGAACTTGGAAACCCATCCATTTGGACATAATGACTGTCATATGTTCACTTCTATTGCTGTAAATGTGTTCTTAGGCCCACCAAATGATTGCATTCTTGAGAAACTGAACGTAAATTAAAATGTGGCAAAGAAGTGGCTGAGCTAAGCTGTCTGGAGATATGCTATACTTTCTGTACTTTCTGGTATCATTGTCCAGGTCTTGAAGTAAAAACCCCTAACAACCAAGCATGATATGTAAAGGATTTAACTTAATGTATCTCCTGCCCTGTCTGTGTTCTTTCAGCCTTTGTTCCTTTAGTAAAAGTTTGTTTCAGGCTGAGAAGAAGTGTTGTAGCTAAAATGCATACACTGGAATGTAACTGCTATAAATTCTGACTCTGCCGTTTGCCAACTATGTGCTTCGATGAACTCTTTCAGATTTTCTGTCTTCATTTTCCCACTCAGGAAGTACAGGCATCCACTTTGCAGTGGTGTGAGGATTAAACAAGTTCAAGTCAGTGAGCCTTTCTGGGCTGTAAGAACTGGGGAATTATGGACAGTTGTGGTTATTTACATATGATTGGGAGTAGCTTCCTTTGGATATGTTTATAGTCCAGCAAGGATTTTGTTTTGATAGTTAGTGCCTTGTATGTAGCGGACATTATAGTTGGCTCTTGGGAAAAAAGCAGCAAGCAAGAAGACATAGTCTTCCTTCTACTTTTTTCTTTTAGAGTTTTCTTTTTTTCTTGAAGAATTGTGTACTTGTGTGTCTGTATGTGGTTGTGTGCACGTGAGTGCAGGTGCCTGTAGAGGCCAGTCCCTCGAGCTGGAGTTACATGTAGTTGTGAACTGATGATTAGTGGTGGGGACTGAACTTGGCTCCTCTTGCAAGAGCAGTATGTGCTCTAGAAAATCATGTTATTTTAAACCTATTTTCCATATTATAAAGTACTGTAGAGCCCACTTAGTCATCAAAATCTCCAAGCAAAGAGAGAGCATATTTATTGGGTGATCTATGTGGTCATATGCTCATTTATGAAACACTAATTTGCAAGGGACATTTTCTATTCCAACTCTAACATCTGTCATCTTGCTTGTCTGACATCTTCCAATCTCAATGTAGTTCCCTTTCCCCTTAGCAGAGAGTGTCTGGATGGCAATTGCTCCAATGCATTTGGCAATCTCCTCCTAGCCTTTAAGTTGCCATATTAGGTAATTGTCACTTGGAAGGCAGGAAGCAGGTAGACCTGAGGCACTATTTGTTTGTTTGGTTTGGTTTGGTTTGGTTTTTCAAGACAGAGTTTCTCTGTGTGGCCCTGGATGTCTTAGAACTCACTCTATAGACCAGGCTGTCCTTGGACCCAGAGATCCAGCTGCCTCTGCCTTCTCAGTGCTGGGATTACAGATGTGCTGCTCAGACCCCCCCTCCACACCCCCCCCCCACCTCCCTGCAGCGAAGGCACTGGTCTTACTGTCACTGGTGAGCAGGTAATACAGTGGGCCTGGGTACCAGGAGGTTGACTTCAAAGGGCTTCTGGGTCCTGATCTAAGTACTGAGACATTGAAAGTTCAGCAAGCCATAGGACCCAAAAACTCATTGATTCGAGACTGTCACATATTCATTACATCATATTGTACCTGTTATGATAAATTCCATGACCCTTGCTCTTTTTTCCTTGTAAGATGTGGTAATCTTACTTTTATTTAGGCATTGGTAGGAAAAGAGACAGAATAGTGGCTAAGCATGCCCCTCCCCTAGGATATTGGACACATAGTGGCTTCTTGAGAAATACCTTTTAAATGATTAATATGTATAAGATACTCAGTTTGGATTCTAATTGGTAGACCACTCTCAATAAATTGAAATTCTGAATTTCTTTTTCTTTTTTAAAAAAGAGCAGTATGTGCTCTTAAATGCTGACTTTGTCTGCTTATTGATTGATTTATTATGCCTGCATGTGTCTGTGCTCATGTGCACATGTCGTGGTCTGTATGTGGAGACCATAGGGCAGCTTATAGAAGTCAGTTCTCTTCTTTCAGTTCTTTCCCTCCACCATATTGGTTCTGGCATCAAATTGGGTTTTCAGGGATGTCAGTAAGTGCTTTTACCTGTCTAACTGTACCACTGACCTCATACTTTGTTATTCTTTCGGCCATTATGACGCTGTGCTGTACTCTTTGTTCTGATGGTGTATGACTGTATTTTCCTACTCTCTTAGCAGCTTTGATTAACTTTTAAAAATTATATTCATTGCTTTTCTGATTGCTATGACCAAATACCTAACAAAATGCCATTTAAGAAAGAAGGGGAGGATTTTATTCTAGCTTATAGATCAAGGGACGTTGCCTATCATGGCAGGGAAGGCATGGTGATAGGAGTGAGAAAACAGCTAGTTACAGGGCATCCTCAGTCACAAAACATGGTGATAAGTGATAGTTCTTGGCTCACTTTTTTCCTTTTTGTTTTTAATAAGGCAGTTTTAATGATTACAGTAAAATTAAAGAAATCACATAATAAGGCAACACAGAATACTCCGGGTACATTTAACTGGTGTACCTAAATAACACTAGAGTATGAAAATATATATTTATGTGGTTTGGAAATAAATAATAGCATAGAAAATGTATTATGAGAAGGGCTAAAATTGACGTCACTAAATAGAAAAATATTTCAGTTTCTGCAGCACTGGGAAGGTGTATCACTAGATGAAACTCTGGCAAGACATAGATGAGTGGTAGTGATGAGGAATAACATTCCTGGATGAAAGAGCAGCTTATACAGTGTCACGATCTTCAGTAGTTGTGTTGTTGTGATAAGGTGTGTAGACCTGCAGGCATTTCTCTGCATAAAAGTTAAAAGAGTTAGGACTTAATCCTAAAGTGGTATCGTCTTAAGCAAAGGAAGGATTATGATTATATTTTTATTTTACTTTTTAGGTTTTGTTCTATTTTTAAACATAATTGTATTAATTCTTTGAGAAGTTTATACAGTATATTTTGATCATATTTACCCCCCAGAACATTACCCTTAATTCCTCCCAGATCCTTTCTACCTCCCTACTGCCTCAGTTTCCTTTCTCTTCTTAATGAGCTGTCAAGTTCAGTTTGTGCTGCCCGTACTAATGAGTGTGGGGCTCTCCATGTAGGCTTCACCCTTAAAGAAAACTGGCTTTCCCCCCAGAAGTCATCAGCAGTCATTAGTTCCTCAGACATGGGAGGAAGCTTGTGAGCCCCTCCTTTCTCTATGCTAGAATGGTGACTGGCCTCATCTTCAGGCCCCCACAGCTACTGTGAGTTCATGAGTGCAGAGACATTGGTTCAGTCTGGTCCTTCCTGACCTCTGCCTCTTGCAGGCATTTTCATTTTCTTTTATTTTTTAAGTTTCCATTCTTTCTATAGATGTAATGATGAGGACAAAATTAGAGATTGCAGACATGCTGTCAGATTGTAACATCTATCCATGAAGGAAACAGTGTGAGGCTAAACAAGGCAGTGGGGTGGCCGAGGAGAGTGGCGAGCTCATAGAAGAGATGGAAGATAATAGATTGACTCATTAAATATGCATCTTAGGGCAAGGGCAGAAGGACTCGTGCATGTTTGTGGTGTGCTGTTGCCAACTCAGGATTGGATTTCCCAAACATTGCAAAATCCAACATTTCTAATAAATATCAAACCCTAGCATCACCGTAAGAGTTTTAAAATTTCCTTGATGACCTTTCTTCAGGTAGGTGGCTTGATTGGCTTTTTGAGACAGAGCTGGCTGATCAGTGCTCCTTAACTGAGCGGTGAGTGTGGAGTGCATACTCCTCTGCTGGCCTCTGTGTAGTGTGCCCTGAACATTTGCTGTTCTTAGTTGATTACAGGAGTCCTAGCTTTTAAAAAACTTAACCCTCTCATGAAACATCTTTTTCATAAATGGTTGAATTAAAATAAACATATGGGAAAAAATAAACATATGGGGCACATGCTATTGAATGTATAATGACACAACAGTTTTAAATAAACTGGAGAAATTTCCTAACCAAGGTAAGGGTTTCTTGTGCTCTACAATTGGCCTTTAGTGCCCTCTCTTGG
This sequence comes from Cricetulus griseus, assembly GCF_003668045.3. Lineage (NCBI taxonomy): Eukaryota > Metazoa > Chordata > Mammalia > Rodentia > Cricetidae > Cricetulus > Cricetulus griseus. The sequence continues at coordinate 51,017,289 of NC_048595.1, read as the reverse complement.
CTGTTTGCTCTAAGGCAGCATCTCAGAGTTTTCTTTATTAAAAGGGGAAACATGAGAGATGATCTTTGGGTAAAGCCACATGCTGCTCAGTGTGATGACCTGAGTAAGGGAGAACCAACTCCAGCAAGTTGTCCTCTGATGCTGTGGCACCTACATGCACATGCACACACATGCACATACGCACCCATGGACACACAAATATGCTGAAAGTTGATAATGAGAATATTAAAGTATGCTTGCAGGGCCTCAAGGTTCAGTGGCAATCTTGAAAAATATCTTTACTATCTTTATGTGGTTTGATATACCATGTGTATTATATTAGAGACTGTTTTCAGAAAGTGGACATATAGAGAAGTAGCTTGAGTCAGGATGTTGTTTGAGCACTTTTCATGCAGCAGAGCCTCACAATGCAGCCAGCCCAGTAGGTAAGAGCCGCTGCTGATTTAATGGTCATGCAGGAATCACTAGCTCATTATAGGATGTGGCAAACCGCACAGTCAGGAACATCATCCCCAGCACACAGTGGCAATTAGACATGATGGGCATCTTCACTGGTGTGTGTGTGTGTGTGCTCGTGTGTGCACGTGTGCGTGCGCACACACATGTGCGCACACTTCAGTTTTCTTTCTATAAGCCACAAAGAAATCATCTTTGGGTTCTGGCTTCAGGAAAAAGTCCAAGATGCTTTGATTAACTAGGACACCAAGCCTGAATACATTTTAGTAAGAGAGTGCACTTGGCACTAGTTTGCGTTCTAAAGGAAACTATGTTCCATGCAAATAAGAACTAAAATGACTTTTCTGTAATAAATGAATTCATTGCCTTTCCATAGCAGAACTGTTTTCATTGTTTCTCAATGAACCTTCCTCATTATATAATGACCTTTCTAAAAATTGTTTCTGTCAGGTACCTATAGAACATGCTCATTCATCTCTTCAAGTTTCTGACTCAGTGAAATGGTATTGAGTATCCACAATGAATGTAGACAAACATTTTACTTTTGGTATGTTTTACTGTTAGAGCCTTTCCAATAACGTTTAGTGATCATTAATAGGAGGCAATGCTGCTTCCTGTGCATTTCATGTAGCCCCCCTCAATAAAAAAGCCCTTTGTCAAAAAATGGACTTTCTACGTGAAGGACATAATCGTATACCTTATTTATTAGTATGTCAAACTTAAAATGTAATGGTTTCATATATCAAAATGAAAGCATGTTGTGATTCATGGTTGCTGGTGACAAAATGGACAACTTTTTCATATTGCTGCTCTGATTGCCTGTGGATACATACTAGGTTTTCTGAATACCTCTGCTCTCTTCCTATACAATAGCTCCCTCTACTTGAAATTATCAGTGTAAATATAGTTTAACACTACATACCTTATTAGTAAAACCCATTGGTTTTTGTTTGTTTCTTTGAATTCTCTTATTGAATATGTGTTATTAAACATTAGATTATGCTAAAGGTCTGGTCTCTTAGGAGACAGACAAAGTCAGTTGCGGGGTGGGGGGAAAGCAAGAGTTGTATTTGGAAGCATTATTCAAAGATCTAGCTATGTAGCCTTTGTGGATGTCAATATGTGTACTTTGTTACAATCCTGTGCTGTGCTTTGAAAAGGATGTTTTATCAAAACACAAGAGTTATGGAGAACACAACCAGAAGAGCCACCAGCACTTCTCACAAATATAGCCTGCATTTTGGCAGATTTTTGCTTTGTTAATTCCAGGTGTTAAAATTGTACCACAAAATCTGGCAGTGCCTTTTTCCATCTTCTCTCAGTAAGAATCCAATAGAAGCAGCAGCAGTAGAACCCTGTTCTGCTACTGTGGCCTGTGAAGAATGGTACACGCAAGACAAAACAGCGGGAGCAAATGTGCTATGGCTTCTTAATGTAGAAGGCTTGGCGACAGTGCCACATCATATCCATACCAGTAAGACTAACAGAGCTCTCCTGGGCCGTGGGATATCAGCAGCAAAGTGACATTCCTTCATTCAGACTTCTTCCTGACAGTTACCATGATGCAGTGGAAACAGCAGAGCTTGGTGGACAGGTGTAAGGACGGCCCAGCTGAAGTCTGGCTCTACCCCTAGACAGTGGCTAGTGGATTCCAGTTTCCTTAACTTTCTCAGCATCACTTTCTGTCATCCGTCAAATTCAGACAGCAAGTTTGGTATAGTGGCACTCAGTGAAGTGAGGCAGGAGGATTACTTTGAGTTCCAGATTAGGTGTTCTACAGAGTTGTATTCCTCAAACAGGTGCATTAATATGTCTGTTGTCTTCTATGATCAAATAAAAGAACACAGGGTTCTCCTACTGGATGAAAATATCTTCATATTGGTTTGCTCATGAATTCCCTTGTCTATATTGGAATCATTCTGATCAGGCCACTAAGCTCTGTCATAATTTTGATTATGTTAAAATACGTACTGTAAGCACATACATGTATGTGTGTTACTGGTATGTTGAGGCTACTCCTATGTCAGGGAAGCACTTTATCATGTATCATGGAAGAGTTATTCATGTTTGTGTGTGTGTGTCTGCGTCTATATGGGTGTATGTGTAGGTAAGGTACATGTACCTTTGTACACTTCAGAGGCCACAAGAAGGTGCCAGGTGCTCTCCTGTCATTCCTGGCTTTTTCTTTGAGGCAGAGCCTTTACTTGAATCTTGGGCTGGCATTTTCTCCAATAGACTGGAAGCCAGCTATCCTCCTGTGTCTGCCCCACTTGGAGTTACTTGTGTAATGATAACTCTTTCTGCCAGCCACCTGAGTTCCGCCGCCACATTAGGACCCCCAAATAACACACAGAATCTTATATTATTTACAGTGCTGCTGGCCAATGACTAGGATTTCTTATTTGCTAGCTCTGTCTTAAGTATCAACCATAACTATTAATCTATATATTTTATAAGGACTTATCTACCGAGGACGCTGGCCTTGGCATCCTATCTTCCTGGGGTCACATGGCAGCGACTCTCTCTTTCCTACATTTCCCAGAATCCTCCTTCTCTCCTAGTCCCGTCTAACTTGCTTCCCTGTTGGCTTCCTTTATTTATCAACCAATAAAACAAACATATACACGAAAGGACTTCCCCCATCAGAGTTGGGGTTATAGGTATTTGCAGCAACTTACTATGTAGTACTGGGATTCAAGTCCCGTTTCCTGTGATTTTGGAATAAGTGCTCTTTGCTGCTGAGTCATCTCTCCAGCTCCCAAATACACTTTTAAAATGATTCTGAGCTTGTGGTTTCTTAGAAGGATGCTGTATTTGCTCAGCTGAATGTTGGAGTTTTGTTTCCCACTGTAAGCTTCCTCTTAGAGCCTATGTATGGACCATGGGGAGTCATAGATGGCCATGTCTTTGTCCCACAATATAATTATGGCTTTAAAGTGTCAGAGAATCTTGCCTAACTGTTCTTAGATCTCTTGTGGTCAGTCACCAAATGTTTAAAGGACAATTTTACGTGTATTGAGCACTCAGAAATGCAGATGAAGCTGTTAAGCTTACATCTTCACCACTATATAAGCTGATATTATAAGGTATATAGAATGATGTTTTCATTGATTTAAACCTCTATGGAGTATCAGATAAGCTTTCTTAAGCTTGCATAGCTATTTTCAAGGACCCAACTTTCTCTCATTTAATTTGTAGGACCCCTTGGATCCCACAAGGTCAGTTATTGTGATTCGCTCCTTGGTAGCAGATGGTGTAGCAGAAAGAAGTGGAGAACTTTTACCTGGAGATCGCCTAGTCTCAGTCAATGAGTTCTCTTTGGACAATGCCACACTTACTGAGGCTGTGGAAGTGTTGAAGGCTGTGCCCCCAGGTGCTGTACATCTTGGCATCTGTAAGCCTCTGGTGGTAAGTTTTTTGTTTGTTTGTTTTTTGATTTTTTGTTTTGTTTTGTTTTGTTTTGGTTTTTCAAGACAGGGTTTCCCTGTGGCTTTGGAGGCTATCCTGGAACTAGCTCTTGTAGACCAGGCTGGTCTCGAACTCACAGAGATCCACCTGCCTCTGCCTCCCTAGTGCTGGGATTAAAGGCGTGTGCCACCACCGCCCGCCTGTGGTAAGTTTTGAACTCAGTTAATATAGGAAGTGATAACAGTGCAGTAGTTAGCAACATGAATTCAGAAGACAATTATGCCTCTCCTATAAGGTTTGAATTGTGTTAATAAGGGAAATAAAACTAGTACAGTAAAGAACATGGACCAGGGGAAACTATGCCTGGATGAAAAATATGTCCCATGTTGCTTCCTACTTGACCCCATGCAAGTTTCTTTTCTTTTTCTTTTTAAACTCAGATTTACTTTATTTCAGTGTATAGGTGTGTGAGGTTTTTGCATATGAGTACAGTGCCCCCAGAGGCTAAAAGAGGGCATCAGAATCCCTGGAGCTGTAGTTAGAGGTGTTTGTAAGCCATCCTCTGTGGGCTCTGCTCAGAGAGGGTTCAGAGCTTCACTGTGAGTTGGAACTTGGCTCACAGTTCTTCCTCAGAGTCCAAGGCTGCCAGGGTAGTTAGGCATGGGAGGCCAAGATTAAGGGAAAGTGACTGGGATGGTAGGGAACTTGGAATAAACTGTGCATGGTGATAGATGTCTGTGTGGAAGCAGGAAGAATGTAAGAAAAGCCAAGTCAGGCTGGGGCAAAAGACTATAGATGTGTAGCAGAACAGAATTACTTCTGTCACATTAAGCCATATAATAACTATCTTCATAGAGCTACAATGATACATTGTCATCTTATCCATGACAGCAATTTATCCTTTCTTCTGCAAACTTACCTCAAACATACTGGATTCAAAAAACAATGAATTGGCTTTAAAAACTACACTGTGTCTTTGGCAATAGACTTACCACACTGGCCCTGGAACCCTTGGCTGTAGAGCTATGACTTACTCTGTGGTTCCAAGGCTGTGCACTGTCAGGCCTTTTCACCCTACCACTCATCTTACTGAGCTGTAAAAGGGGATTACATGGATTGGTAACTGAGAATCCGGGCTCTGGAGTCACATTCTGGACATGTAACAATTGAGTGGCTGGTGCTAATGGAGCTCTTTCCTCATCAGTAAGGCCACCTCAGAGTGCCTGTTCATGACTAGCACATGAGCATTAAAGTTCCTAAGCCTATGCTTGGTGCAGAGATCTTGTCCTAGCTATATCTGCAAGATCTTTTCCTGGGTGGCTGGTTTTTCTTTAAAGAACACTTAGAGTTGATCAGTTTTGGCCTAAGGTTCATTTTCTTTCTGGTGTGGGTGAAAGTTTGCTTTGTTCACATTTGCATGGACTTTATTGAATGATTGCACTGGATGAGAACTATCTGAGTAAGAGGAATTGAAGCTGAAGGATTTTCTTGATCTTAAATTGGTTTTTATTTCCAGGAAGATGAAAAGGAAGAAAGTTTTATTTTACATTCAAACAACAATGAAGACAACAGTGAGCCTTCAGAAACTGTTCATGATATACAGTCATCTTTAATCCTTGAGGCACCCAAGGTATTTTTATATATGCCATTTGAATGTTTTTTTTTTTTTTAATTTACAGTAAAAACACACACTTGCCCCTACTTACTCAGATAAACAGACACAAATTAAATACCCTACCTATACCTCTGCAATCACAGGTATGTCCTACCAGCTTCCCTTTCTCTTTTTTTAATATTTATTTTTATTTTATGTATATGAGTGACTTGTCTTCAGGCACACCAGAAGAGGGCATCAGATCCCATTACAGATGGTTGTGAGCAACTATGTGGTTGCTGGGAATTGAACTCAGAACCTCTGGAAGAGCAGCCACTGCTCCTAACTGTTGAGCCATTTCTCCAGCCCCAGCTTCCCTCTCTTTAATTAGTTTTTTTTTTTTTAAATCCTTTTTTCATTTAGTCTTACATTGTCTCTTTAAATGACAAAAGATGTAAGGCATTTTCAGAAAAACAAACCCTGGGGGTTAGCAGAATGTCAGGCGTGGTGACCTGAGTTCAGTCCTGGAGCCTCAAGGTGGAAGGAGAAAGCTGACTCCCACGACTTGTCCTCTGATCTCCATATATCTGCCAGGGCACACACCTTCATCCACCCCCAAATTAATAAATAAATATAAAAAAATGTATAAAAGAAAAAAAACATTTTTAAGCACTAATATAAACCTACAATTTGGGAGAAAGAATATATAATGGAAAACAGACCTCCATATAAAATGGAGCTAACCTGCAGTTTCGTAATTGAGTACTTTGCAAAGAAGATTACCTACTCAAACCCCTTTGATACTGTAATCATAGACAGTATATGTTGAGTTTCCCCTTCTATTCCCAAAGTCTACTGTATTCTTTGTTTTACTTGATAACAGTTGTTTAGTGACATTCCTGACATATATGCAGTGTCCCAGGCTAATAGGCATTCCCACAATGTCCATCACACTTTTAAAAGTTGAGACACTTTGTGTTAAAATGACTGTTTTGAATCAGATTGCAGTATTGGTTCACTGTTTCAATATGGTGTTAAGTTGTAAGAAGAAAGCAGAGGGGCAGCTTGATTGGAAGAATTTGCAATAGGTACTGCTTAATGTGTGGGGCTTACAAAGGGAGGAGTGTTGATCTGCTCAATAGCCACTGACTCCCCAGAGTTAGGCAGGAGCTCAGCAAAAACCACAGTGTATTCATTCCTCTTTATCATACTCTCAGTGTTGGTGAGAAATCTTGTTTCTGCTACATGACTTATTAAAAGCAAATTTACAAAGTGCTTGATGCATATAGCTATGTCTTTATGAAGGTTTTTGCTTTTTTTTTTTTTTTTTTAAGGGCTGGAGGTATAGCTCAACAGTAGAATGTTACCTGGCATGTGCAAGACCTTAGGTTCAATCCCCTATCCTAAAATAAATAAATAAATAAATAAATAAATAAATAAATAAATAAATGCGGAAACCGGGCGTTGGTGGTGCACGCCTTTAATCCCAGCACTCGGGAGGCAGGCGGATCTCTCTAAGTTCAAGGCCAGCCTGGTCTCCAGAGCGAGTGCCAGGATAGGCTCCAAAGCTACACAGAGAAGCCTTGTCTCAAAAAACCAATAATAAATAAATAAATAAATAAATAAATAAATAAATAAGAATGTGTTTTGAACATTCAGATAGCATTGACTTCTTTTGAGTTACTCAGACTTGACCACACTGAGTTTTTCAGTCTTTGAAGTGATTTTGCGCTAATGAACTATGTTTTTTGTTAGGGATGAGTTGCATATTTGGTGCAGCATTTTAACCAAATCCTTCATAGTGGTGGAGATTTGTCAGGTAGTTAGAGGCTTCTGCCTCTTTATTCCATGTCCAATTTCTGGGCTGTGCAGAATGAACTGTGGCTTCTTGTTGTTTGGTGATGCAGAAGAGCACTTGACTCTGATCGTGCATTGACTAAGGCTGTGTACTGCAGTTAACTTGGCGCTTTTGGGGGGTGAGGTGTATAGTGCAGCTTTAAGACAGGTGGAGCTTAACATTTTTTAAAAAAACTTTTATTTATAGGGATTTAGAGATGAGCCGTATGTTGAAGAACTTGTGGATGAACCGTTTCTGGATTTGGGAAAGTCTTTACAGTTCCAACAAAAGGAAATGGACACCAGCTCAGAAGCCTGGGAAATGCATGAATTTCTGAGCCCTCCACTGGAGGGAGGGGGCGAGGAAAGAGAGATGCTTGTTGATGAGGAATATGAGCTCTATCAAGATCACCTCCGGGCCATGGAGTTACACCCACCACCACCACACATTCAGGAGGCCACACATGCACCTTCCAGGCAGGAACTCCAGGCTGGCACACAGTGGCTGCCTGCTAACCTCTCAGGAGGGGAAGCACCCGAGTGTCATGATGCAGAGTCCATGAGGAGTGTATATTCCCAGGAGATGCAGCAGTATAGCTACAGCGCTGCAGACATGGTATGGCTTTGCTACACAGCCCCTGTCTCCTCCCCGCTCTGGCCTTCCCTTACTCATGTTACTTCCACAGATAAAGCAGAAACACCACGGGCACTTCACAGTTAGCATAGCTTACAAGATGCACTGCCAGGAGTGCAGCTGTGCGCATGAGGTCATCCTTTTCATATCACATCTGTAAGCTGTGGTTACCTTGCCGGTTGAGTGCTTTTTCCTATGCTTTGTGTGTGTGTGTGTGTGTGTGTGTGTGTGTGTGTGTGTGTGTGTGTGTGTGTGTGTGTGTGTGTGTGTGACATTTTTTCTTCTGATTTTTCAGTTCAATAAAGAGTTCTTTTAGTCATTAAGATTTTCTTTTAAATTTCCTTAGGAAAATGTGGCTGTGTGTTTCTTGTAAAGTATATTTGTATACTCAGGGTAAATCAAGGCAAAATCAACACAAACTGTATTATTGTTTATATCTTTGCTGTTCATAGCATTCTCCCTGCTTATATGTGATGCATCAGTAGTGTATGCCAGAGAATTATGTTCAGATTTAAGACTCTGCCTATTTACAACTTGGCAGGGAGCATTACCTTTTAATAGGTTTATCCTTACTATTAAATTACCAGTAAACTTGATTTTTAAATAAAATTATACTTAATTAGTTGCCTGTTGAATTTTTTAATGTATTTTAAAATTTGTTTATTTTCTGGCCTGAATTAATTTTCAGACAAATGAAAAGAAAGTTACTATGGTTGGTATTTTTATTTATTCATTCAAGTTTGGTTTTAGTTTTATTACGATTATAGATATTTTTCCTGCATGTGTGCATGTGTACCATGCCCATGAATGATACCTGGAGAGGCTAGAACAGGATTTCAGATCCCCTGGAACTGGAGTTGCAGATGCTTGTGAGCTGCCATGTGGACTCTGGAAATCAAACCAGGATCGTCTGCAAGATTAGCAAGTGCTCTTAACCACTGAGCAACCTTGCCTGTCCTAGAGAGTTATCTTTTAAAGGTATGCTCACATACAGGCCCCTGCTCCTTGAGCTCAGTCTGATCCCTTTCTGTGTGATGAGCAAAGCAAGTGGAGGTTGGGCCTTCTCCCTTGCCATCCTTGGACATTTCTTCTCTTTCACTCCTACAAATCCTGTGGGTCCCTCTGCTGGGCAAGGTGCTATCCGAGCTGTATTGATGAATCCTCAAGATTCCCCCCAGCAGAAGGTTCTGGGCAGCCTACCAGGGAACAGATGTTTTCAATTTGTAAATGATCTTGGATATGGGAATTAGTGACACAGAATTGCCTGGTGTACTCTAGAGACAATGGCTTTCACTCTTTGCCAGCCCTCCCATGGATCCTAAGTGCTCAGTTTCACACTGAATATTCACTTATATAAGCGTACTACAATCAGAGGCTACTGAACATGTGCACACATTCTTGCTGTGGCTGCTTTTTCCCATAAAAAAATTTTTATTCATCTAAATAAAAGACAATTTGAAATATTGCACCAGTTTTCAATTTGCTACTTAAACTTTTAAGGTGAGAGGTGAAATATAAAAAAAAAAAAAAAGATATTCAGAATATTTACTCACTACATCTAGTCAAACATTCATATCTTAAAGTTGTATGAGGCTAATTTTTGCATATATGTACCTTTAGTTATAATCTCATTCAAATTATTTCAGTGCATATTTAGTGCCCTTATCTCTGTTCACAGAAATCCCTTTCAGATCCTTCAACACTTTCCCAAGTACGTCATTTTCATTTTTTTCTAGCTCTTTTGTGAGATACAGCAGTTCTTTTATTTATACTTTTCAGTTTGCTTTTGGCTGCTGTCACAAAACACACTGACTAAAATCAGCCTAGGGCAGAAAAGGTTTGCTTCAGCTTATACTTCCAGGTCACAGTCCATCATTGAGGGAAGTCGAGGCAGGAACTCAAGACAGAACTGAAGCAGAAATACTTAATTGCTTGTTGGCTTGCCCTTCGTCTCATAATCAGCCCAGGCCCATCTGACTAGAGAGTTGAGGGCTTAGATCTTAGACTTCAAGAGAGAGAGTGCACTGGGAATGGCACCAGGCTTTGAAACCTCAAAGCTCTCCCCCAGAAAGGCCATATGCCCTAAACCTACCTGAACAGCACTACCAAAAGGGGATCAAATATTCAGCCAGCTGAGCCATTGGGACATCCTCATTGAAACCAGCACAGTGCCTGACATCCATCTTGTTTCCCTCACTAATTCAGTCATTCTTGCTTGTTATGACCACTTTCTTATATAAGAAGAGTAACTTAGACCTCCAAATAAAATTCAGCCCAAAGAGACTGGTCCATTTTCACGCATAAACTGTTAAGGCTGTGAATTAAAATAGCCAAATATGTGTTCATAGTATTTATACTTAACCGTTTGTATTTCAAAATCTGCAAGCTGTTAAAGTTAAATTTTTCTTCTCACATTGAATTATATGATTTAATGTTATAGGACATATTGATGAAGATTGTTTCAGCTCAAATATATTCTAAACAACTATCACTTGATTTTATTCAAAATACTGTATCTTCTTACTTGGCATTAATTCCCTTCTTCAGTGATGGCCGGGTAGGCATGGTCTTTATTTGCTTCTCAGTACTGATTGACCTCAGAAATCATAACTTACTCATGAAACCCATGATCCAGTTTAGGTTGAGTGTCCCTGATCTGAAGTGCTTGGTACCAGAAGTGGTATAGATTTTTGGAGAATTTGCATTATGTAATGAAATATGTTAGGAGTGAAAACTAAGTCCAAAACCAGAATTTGTTTGTCTCATATGTACTTTTATAACCTGAAATTTATAAATACTTCACATAAAAATAAAAATATTTTTACAGTATTTTTAGTGGCCTATATTCTGTCATATGAAGTCACATGATGGAATTTCCTACCTGTGTAATGTTGGTACTTACAAATTTCAGATTTAGGATTAAACTAAGGTATTTAACCTATACATTATAATCCCTGAGAGGATTTAAAACTGTATTCATATATATATATTAATATATATATATATATATATATATATATATATATGCATGTAGTTGCCAGCACCTATTTAGGGCCTGCCCTCAAGAGTGTAGAGGAACATTGCTGCTTCTGACTTTGTAAGGCTGTAATTGTGGTATACAAATAATACCCAAGAAGTTCAAATGTCCATCCTCCACCACCCACATATTCTTATTTTAGTTAAAAGGTGAGCCATGAAAGTTTCTGGATCTCCACCCTACCCCCCCCAAAAAAAATTGTGTTAATGTCTGTATTTGATACTTTTGGGGCATATAGTTTCATAGCATTAAATACAGTTACACTCTTGTGTGGCCACTGTCTATCCATTCCAGGATCCCATTTTCCTACACAGAAACACAGACCAATGAACAAGAAGTGTGCTCACCTTACCCCTTGCTCGTTCCCTGGCACTAAAAGAAATTCTGTCTTCTGTTTAAGAATTGACTACTTCATAGAAGGGAAGTTGTGAACATCATGTCTGGCTTGTTTTACTTAGCATAAGCTCTTCAAGGTTCATTCCTGTTGCAGTGTATGTCAGACATCCTCATCAAGGTAGAATAATTCACCCTGCATGTCTCAGTGGGAAATCTTTTCTTCTGCCCCTCTCGGGTCAGACCTAGGAGAATATCATTTAAAGTGAGAGAAGACGTTAGCAGAGAACAAGAAAAGGTTTCTCTGGGTAGAGCAAATAGGTTTGTCTAGGAAACACAAATGAACTTTTAGGGGACCATCCTGAGATTGTGTCAGTGTTTATTTCTTTGGGTGTCACAGGTGCTGCATCATCAGGCATGTGGGCATGCATATTAGGCCTACTGTTATTTCTGGGAGTAGGCCCAGCTGCCCTGATATGTGACAGCTTGTTTTCCACAAGTGGCTTTTTGCCATCTTCCCCTGCGCCCCACCTTTGCATTTTTTCAGGCAGGGTCTTACTGTGTAGATCAAGCTATCATCAGCCTGGAAATCAAGTTGCCTCTGGCTCTCAGATGCTTAGCTCATAGGCAAGTGTCACTGGACAGCCAAAGCTGCTGCTTTCAGTCATGTGAGGAAAGTTCTAAGAAGGGCTTCTTTTTGCATCTTCAAAATATGTCATCTCTTTAGCTTAAAGTCATCTTTGTAGCAACCCATAGTTTCAGAGAATGTTCTCACATGTGCCACATTTGGCTTTCCACGTATGTGTTGGGTACTGAACCCGGGTCCTCTATAAGAGCTGTGAGTGCTTTGAGCTACCAAGCCATGACCAGGACCAGCAGATTGTTCTTCAGTGACAGGGTCCTGAGAAAGAGGACCATGGGATCAGAAGATAATGCCAGAAGATAGAGGATGTAGAAAGTCTGTGACTTTTTGTAAAAGCTGAGAGGTCTTGTACAAGCTGTATCTTAGGCCAAACTATTTATTACTAAGTATGGCACTGTACATACTATTTCTAGGTGGGAAATGGGACAGAGAAAGCAGTCTGCCACACAATGGGACTAAGTCAGCAGGAAGCTAATTAGACAGTGTTGCACAAGGGCAACACAGTGTTATCTCAAGAGCATTATAAATTGAGCACATAGCAATTTTGGGACTGATAATCAGAGCCAAATATGGTAGGTTGATGGGGTTCTTGGGATCTGAAGCCATAGTTCCCCCAAGGTCCTGGCCTCAGGCCATTACCAGCTTTGCCAATCATATTCTTGGTTTTAGAGAAGGAACTTTCTTCTCTATACATCAGGGCCTCAGGGAAAGCCTAGGTTGATCAGTATAGCCCTCAATAGAGCCATGTCTCCAGACCTCCACCCTTATTGTTCATGGATAATATTGCTATAAATATTGGTGTATAAATACCTGTTCAAGTGTTGTTTTCAGTTCTCTTAGGTTGCCAGCCTAAATCATAATTGGAAATCCCAAAGGATCCTGGTGTTTATTTGAGAATGACAGCATTACTGTGGGAATACACAGGTCACAGTGACCAGTAAGCATTTTCAAGGACTCTAAGGCAGGTTTTTGAGAGAAATTATAGTTAGTCATACAGCAGGAGTTGGCCCAGCTAATTAATGGAAATGCTTATTGGGCAAGTATTCTGTCAGAAGTGCCCTGTCTGAATTATTGCAGAGCTAACAAATGCTAAACATTGTAAATGAAATCTACATGTTTGTGGGGCATGGAAAGCATGGGTGTGAATGGAAGTGACCCTTAGGAATGTGTTGGGAATAGTTGATCGTGGTGAGACGGGGTATGTGGGCCAGGTGCTTGTAATCCCATCATTCGGGAGGTGGAGGCAGGAGGATCCGGAGTTCAGGATCAGCCTTTGCTGCATAGTAAATTTGACATTAGGCTGAGTGAGACCCTGACTTACAAACCAACAGAAAAGAAAGACCTTGAAAAGGACCTTTGGGCAAGCATGGATCTGAGTTCTTTTTCATCCTCTGGTTGTGACCTCATGTTGATGTCATCAGGTGGGTCAGGGTTTGTTTTTGTCAGAGCAGTTGTACCATGAAATGTTCAGTGTCCTGCTTCTCGGCATCCTTGTTAATGCTGGTTTGCCTGAGTTTTTGAAATTTGTGTTTGTAAGTAGCAAGTGTGTGCTACTGTATGGTTTGAGATGGTGTCTTGCCAATAACCCAGTGGGAGAGGAGAGGATAGACACCCAACAGAAAAACCTATAGGAGAGAGGGTTACTTTGGCTCATGTTTTTGAGTTGATTTCTACCTGTTTATTATATCATAGCAAGGTAGGCACAAGGGTGAGGACAGTTCTTGTTGGCGGGAATGTGTGGGAGAGGCTTGTTCAGTGGTGGTGTGAACAGGTAACAGAAAACACAGGCTGGAGCCAGAGGTGACTGGAGTCCTCAGAGGCTCCTCCCTAGGGACCAGCTGCTGTCAGCCAGGCCCTGCCTCCTTAAGGTTTCACAGTCTTCAGACTATCACCACACGCACTTAAAATACCCCGGTAGGGACATTTCAGGTTTAAAAAGCACTCTGGCTGGCTATGAGTTCTAGATTCTCTTGCCCTAGATTTCTTTGAGTGTTGGGATGTAGAGCTGAGATTACAGACATGCACCACCACATGTACCTCATTATGGCTTTGATTTGAATTTCGTTAATTAGTGATTAGTAACGTGAAGCATCTTTCTATGTGCTCATTGACCCAATATGTTCCATGGAAAACTTACATTGCAACCAACTGCCTGTTTTTTAAGTCTTGTTTTTTGGTTTTTTGTTTTTGTTTTTGTTTTTTTGTTGGAGGGTTGTTTTTTGTTTGTTTGGCTTTAGGATTCTTTACCAGACAATATATTTATTTTTTTCTCTATTTATAAAAAAAATAGCCTAATTCCAATTTTCTGAAGCTCTAACCATTCAGATTTGCTTTATTGAGAGTTGGAGAGATATTTTAGCAGCCAAGGACACTGGTTGCTCTTCTACAGAACCCCAGATCAGTCTCAGTACCTACCAGGTAGGTACCAAGGGACACAGATAAACATGCAGGCAAACACCCAAACACATAAAATAAAACAAAGTTCAAGTCTGCTTTACTGAAATCCAGATTTGGAGTGATTTTTCTTGCTTTCCAATTACTATTAACAGAATTGCCACTGACAGGATGAAATATCCCACTCAGCCAAAAATATTGCAAAATGTTTTCCTTTGTAAGTACTGCCTTCTATTTCCTCCTGTCCCTTCTCTGAGAAGTCCTGTCAGACAGGTAGTCACTCTGTGCTTACTTCTCACCCCCATGGAATACTTGAGTTGTGTGGTGCATCGTTGGCTCCACTGGATAGCTGACATTGTGTCCTCTGTGACCATGAGTTGTTTTGTTTGGGAAAGCTGGTGGGAATTAGCCTAGCAGTTCAACAGCATGCCTTCTTAACACGGAAGTCTATTACAATTCTATAGAAAGTGGAAAATTTAAACTTATTATTTTTACTTTGAGCCATCAAAATCTCCAACCATAAAAACCAGTAGTACTCTGCATGGTGGTGCACTTTTGTAATTCCAGCAGTCAGGAGTTGGAGGCAGGAGGATCACAAATTGAGGCTAGCCAGTCTTATAGAGCTGGACTCTGAATGCAAAAAGTAAAACCAAACATTTTTTTAATGCTATTCTCTTAAATTAGTTAAATATACTTATTTGGTGAACATAAACCTTTAATTCATGCTCATAGAAATTTATGACAATTTATGTTCTATATATAAGACTGAGCTGCTATAACAAACATAGCATTTACTGGGGTGGCTTATTAATATTGAAGTTTATGTATTACTCTCTGGAGGCTGAGAGGACTGAGGCCTGGGTGTCAGTATGCTTAGGAAGGTCTTGATTTAGAATTCATAAGTGGAAGTTTCTGTAAGGGGTTATCTAGAAATCTCTCATTTGGCCTTTTCATTCAAGTCCTTTTTTTCCCCATAATTTCTTGACTTTCGTGACCAGATCACCTTGCTGGAGGCCTGCTTCTTCACATCTCTACTTGGGAACTGTGGAGGCAGACAAATCCTATTTCCATCCTTGCAGAGCCCTAAAATTAAAGTGCATTAAGATAGATCAACAAGAGAAAAAGCATACATACTTACTTCACAGGTTTATACAGCATGGGAGGACTCAAAGAAGCTATTGAGTCAGGTACTCAGATATGCAATTGCCAAGACATAAGTTGTGGAAGGGTGACTTAGTGTTAGGGAGAGGCTTAAGGTTTCCAGTTGTGCTTGAAGAGGAAGATGTTGCTTTCCCTTTTTGTTTAGGAAGGAAGTCTTTCACAGAGGGATTTCGATTCTGTCTTCTCGTAAGAAACAGCTGGAAGGTCAAAGTGATCCTTCCGTACCTGCTGTGTTGCAGTTTAGAGTCTGTATTTCACTGTATAAATTTTTGAACACTTTGATTTAACATAAGACTTTAGGAAGGCACAAGTGTTTTAACATTCCAAAGAGTATAACTTAAAAAAAAAAAAGAAAAAATATGTAACAGGCATGCTCATAAAGGGAAGACAGGAAAGGCCACTAAGTCATCAGTGCTTCCCAACCTGTAAATTCTATTTTGGACCAATCCACATGACAGGCATCTGGTATATTCCAGCTGTTGGAAGGCTGAGAGAAAGAGTTCAAGGCCAGCCTGGGCTGCTCAGTGAGACCCTGTCTGACAAAACAATAATTATAGCAACAAAACAAGAATGCTAGGGAAGCAGAACAAAGGCTGAGAGAGAGCAATGGCTTGATTGATAGCCAGGCCTTTTATTTGTCTGCTGTGGAATATGCTCATTTATATCCATTTGTTAATACTTAGAAAACTCTTACTAAATAAAGATCCAGGTGTCCCTGTCCGGGTTCATGCAGCACTCTTGGTAACTCATGACAGAATAACTCTCTGGGGAGTGTGGTGTGTGCAGCAGCTTGCAGCCGCAGTTTTCCATGTATCATTTTCTGGTTTGAACAACACAGTGTTTTCATTGCTTCTTATCATGCTGAATTTCTGGTTTTCTTCCTTTTAAGATGAATGAAACGTTCGGCCTTGATTCCCGGCCACGCCTACCTTCCTCTGAAGGAAATGGCCAGCACAGCAGATTTGATGACATGCAGCATCTTCATTCACTGACAAACAACAGCCTGGATTTAGGTTTGTGGGCTTCATTTCTAATACACACAAGTTAGATTACCTGCAGCCCTTGTGCTTTGCTGTATATATAATGTATTATATTGTCACATTTACATTCTTCATGCTGTTTTAATTTCTTGAAATTAAAACATAATTACATCATTTCCCCTTTCCTTTTTCTCCCTCCAATCCCTTACATGTCCTCATTATGATTTTTTGATTTTAAAACTGTTTATCTCTTTAGGCTGAGATTTCGACTTTATTTTGCTTTCTGTGTACTGAGAAGGCTGCATAGTCGCCACATTCCACTTTGCATACCAGCACAGATTGGAAGGGAGACTTCTCCCTTACATGAGCTATGTCTCTACTAATATATGTTAAAGTCTCCAGTGCTATTAAGTGGAATTGCTAGCTCATGGGATGGGGCTGTTAAATATTGATAAAGAGGTGCATATTTTAAACATTTATGAAGCATTTTCTTCACCATAAACTATAGTTGATTCTAGTACATTAATAACTTAGGTTCCATTAAAGAGTTCTGAAGTATTATACCTCTCTTTGCCGCCCTAGAATAGCCACTTTCATATACTTTTGAAGGCTCAACTTTAAAAGATTTTTTTTAATTGATCCTACAGTGAAGTGTTGGCTGTTGATATACTGTTGAGATCGTGGGTGAGAATGTTCTGTCTTCGCCCCAGGACTCAGAGCTGTTCAGGATCTGTGCTGTCTTTCACTGTTAGACTTTGCTTGGGGAGAAGCCCTCTGCGATGACGTTTCATGTATCAGACACGTAGGGGAGACAGCTTCAGAAAGGGGTAACAGTTTTGTGTGAGGTTACAAGCATGTTCAGTGGCATCTACAGAATGGAGCACTGATGGCAGGCACAGAGAGCCATGCAGTGATGATGAGGTTAGCCCCGGGTTGACCAGAGCAGGCAGTCACTATAGAACCCTATGACTAGATGAATGTGTGCACCTTTACACACTCATAGCTGGGAGGAAAATAGAGCTTTTATCCTTCCCTACCTATAGGAAATCTACTTCTTAAAGTTCACTCCATTTCTGTGCTTCTTTGATTAATGAGTAATTACTTGTTCATGGTGTATGACAAAAATAAACAGACCACACTGGCCCAGTCACTGCTGTTATAGGTGTCTTGACACTGCTTGGAGCTATATTATCTGTTGTGGCCTGTCTTGGGGCATGTCTCAGCCCCAAGCCATGGTAGCCATGAGGTTCAGCCCGAGTCGGGGAGCATGGACTTGGAAACTCCTAGCAACCCAGCGGTGATAAAGACCAAACACAGGCATCTTGTCATCTTTAGAGAGCTCTTAGTTCCATGCTGCAAAACTAGAGTCTTTTCTTTATTCAGCATCTTCCTGGTGTAAGAACCCCGGAAAGCTCAGGCCTCTGGAGTCTCAGACCAGGACTGCGGTCACCCCAATCACCAGGTGGATTTGAAAGCTTGATGCAAACTGCATGAGGCTTTATTGTTGTTTAACAAGCTAACCCCATGTTAGCTCGGGTCTTTCACCCACCCGCCATGGCAGATGGCTAAAAAAGACAGCTCGAACCGGCTGCATAGAGATCTTGTAGGGCAGTGTAAGGGGAGTGTCTAGGGGTACGCACAGGCTCAGGATTGGTGTGCCTCCAGGCTTGGAGGGCTTGCCCTGTGTTGATTGGCCAACTGATTGTTATGTCCCATAGGCCCTCCCAGGGTGGTTGCTATGCACTGCGCGTCATTGCTGTGCACTTGTCCGTAAAGCACACCCAGAGCCGTAAAGCATAGCACCACCAGCTAACTTCTGATTGGTTCCTTGCCACAAGGCAGGCATCTGACTTTCTAGTGACTAGGACAAGGTCAGACAAGCACATGTTCAGCTGTTATGGCTGCCGAAATGGGGAGCTGGTCCCTTCACTGGCTGTTTTCTAACCATGCTTCCAAAGCCACGAAGCCGTATCTGTCTCCTTCAGTTAACTCCTCTCAGCTAGGTCGCTCCTAACTCTCTCTCTGTCCTCACTTGTTACACACCTAGCCCTCGGCCCAAGTGCAGGCCTATTCAAATGTTTAGTCCTGTAGAGATGCAAACTACAGGACATTCTCCGCTGAAGCCATGTCATTTAATAGCAGATTAGGTCACATTTGAAATACAATTGTAGGCAGGAGCTCCTATGAGCTCCTGTTTACTGAAACCGGAGGATGGACCTTAAGACATTCCTTAATGGAACTCTCCTGGTCCCCAACAATTATCCATCCTCCCCTCTGTCCCTCCCTCCGTCCCTTCCTTCCTTCCCTCCCTCTCTCCCTCTCTTCTTCCCTCCTTCCCAATCCTATCTAGTTTATTACCATTAGATCAAATCCTCCAACTATATTTCTGCATGATTCTGCATGAAAACAAACTTTCCCCCACAGGTTTGGGGCCTTTATTTCAAAAGCTCTATACCATTTAGTATGATTCTTCTTTTTTACTACTGTATATTAATTATACATGCTAGGTTGTATTATATTTTCAAAAAGAAGTATAATATATTTTCGTCATTCACCTACATTGCTCTCCTGTCCCACTCTCACTCCAGTTGATCCTCTTTCTGTTTTCAACTGTTCCCTTTCTACTTTCATGACGTTTTTTTCCTCAGTGACCCACTGAGATTCATTAGGGTTTCTTCCAGAAACATGGGTGGGCCATTATTTATAGGAACATGGACATTCCTTTCCCATAAATCATTATCAATAGTTTCACAGAGGGGAGTGGGGGAATACCAATCAATTTTGAAAGGCCCTAGGTAGTTATTCTTGACAATATCATTTGGGGATTGTTGCTAAAGTGATGTATCTTGGACTTGTCCCGGCTCAGAAACCATTCATAAGCACATTCATCAGAGTATGCTGTAACAGGCGTGACTAGATTGCTGCTCACCATGCTGGCCTAAGAAGATACTGATGTAAGCTAGTATACATCCCAGCAGCATATGTACTGAGCTGATCCCATTCTTATTTGCATTTTTCTCTTGAGAGTTTTGCTCAGCAAACAGCAGGCCCTATTTGAATACCAGGCTCCTCTGTCCTAAGCTAGTGATCTGCCCATAGCTTCTCCAAGACCCTCTTTCCTCAGTTGTAAAAATCAGATTAGATTTGAGAGTCTTGGAAGCCTGTTCAAATCTGTAGCTCACTGTCCATTCCATCAGTAACAAGCCTTCTTAGATTTATAGGACAAGTATTTATTGATAACCTGTGTGTAATGGGATATTCATGATCCTGTGGTTAACAGGAAATAGTGACTTTGGGCTTCAGATGTGACTCAGTAGTAGTAGAGCCCATAATGGTTTCCACACCAACATAAACAGCAGCAAAAGACATACCCACAAAATGTTGTTTAACTTATCCTCATTCTCCATGAAAAGCAAACTTGTCAATGAGCATGTTTCACACTGAAAGACAAGAAGATGAATTCCAAATGAGCAGTACAATAATGTATCAATGTTCCAAGATGCCAGGAAAGAAATAGCTCCTTTTCCATCTTGCTGCCCCTCCAGAAGGATTTCTGTCTTCTGTGTCCATTTTTAGACCAGTCTGGAGGGGCGAGGCCTGTCACTGGCTCTGTTACCACATTGTGTATAGAAGTAGTATTTGTCAAGTGAAAAGGCAGCATGCCACTTGTGTGTGGCTATTCAGTGCATCAACTTGTTTCTGTTGCTGAGTTATGCAACCACCCATTTTCTCTGCTTAAGCTCTTTTGCTTTTTCTCTATGCCATTCTGTTCTTGCACCTCACCATGTATAAAGGTTTGGAAAAATTTCCCCATTCCTCTTCTATAAGCATTAACTTCCAGGGGCCTTTTTTAGCCTCCCTGTTTTTATAACCTTTGTGCCCATTACAGCCTTTGCCTAACAACTGTGTAAGTCTCCAGGACATGATCTGTTTTATGGGCTGGTTGGTTCTGTGAGCACGTGGTGAACAGCTTTATAAAGTATGTGACAAACACCATGAGAGGTGAGAAATGGGCATTTGTGTGCTGGCAAAGGGCCAGAGAGGTGGCAGTGGGAAGAGGGTCTGTGGAGCAGGCATGAGAAGTTGTAACTAACCTGCATGAACTTGCACAGCAGAGCAGTGACTGTGTGGGAAGTTGCTTTGCAAGTTGAATGTTCAATACACTTACAGCTGTTGCCTGGGTCCTGTTCCACCTCTGCTTTCCCACCCATTGAATTGAGGTGCACAGGCAACACCTGGAGCTACCGGGCACCTAGATATGAGGTCCCAGCAGTTGGCAGGTGACTCAGTTGACAGGGAAGGCAGCTGAGTGTGATAATTCTATTTGCCCCCTCGCTGCTGCACTGCCAATTGATTAGACCTGTCTCTGTAGTCTCTGGGTAAGATCAACAGCAACAGGAGTGGTCGTTTCCTAGGCAGGTTGTTGAAGGTGAGGTGTGGGTGGTGTTCATAGGAAAAGATCGTGCAGCATCCGTGACTCAGGTTAGTTCTAGTTTTCTGGGGAGTCGGGTCTTTAAACATGATAAAGACACAGATTCAAGGATGGCATTGGTGTAAAATGCCTCATGTTCTCACAAACATGAGGACAGACTGGCTGAGAGTGTATATTGGGTCCTAGGTGTACTCTGGTGATGAATAATGGTAGTGTGGGTATAGACCTCTTAATGGGCCAAGGCCTCCTCAGTTTGTCTTGTTATTCTTTTATTGAGCAAACAAAAAGAGAATGCAGATGGCATTCTGGACTGTCTTACACACTTTAGGAAAATGGATGGATGTTTTAGGAAAATTGTGGATGTTTTTACTATTTTGTTTTTTGAGGGGCCTACCACCCAGCTTCCAAATAAATTCACGGATGGTTATTCTCAGTTATGAATGCCCAGCTTTAGCTTGGCTTGTTTCTTGCCAGTTTTACTTAAGCTAGTCCATCTACCTTTCCCCTCTCATCTGTTATTTTTCTTATTTTGGTATCTTACTTTCCTTCTTAGTCCATGGGTGCTGGGTGGCTGGGTGGCTGGGTGGCTGGGTGGCTAGGTGGCTGGGTGGCTGGGTGGCTGGGTGGCTGGGTGGCTGGGTGGCTGGGTGGCTGGGTGGCTGGTGGCTGGCTGGGTGGCTGGCCCCTGATATTCTCTTCTCTGTTTTCTTGCTCCTCTCTTCTTCCTTCCTCCTTCTAGTTAGTTATATTCTGCCTGCCAGCCTCACCTTTTGCTATTAGCCGTTCCCCTCTTTATTAGGACCTTCAGGTGTTTTAGACGGGCAAAGAATCCTAGCTTCACAGAGTTAAACAAATGCAGCATAAACAAAAGTCACACACCTTAAAATAATATTCCACAACATTTACCCCTTTTTGTTTAAGTAAAAAGAAATGTTTTAACTTTAGCATAATAAAACTATATACAACAAAATCAGTTATTAAGTAAGAATTAATTTACAATATTCTGTCCATTTGTAATTGGCATATTTAGGGAAAATAATACATTATCTGTCCTATATTAGTGAATTCAAAAGTTTTATACCTAACTTTCTATCATATCTAAATTCAACTGAAACTATATCTATCTAGTCTTCAACTCTATCAAAGGCACCAGAAGGATATAATATTATTTAACTAAACAAAAAATGCAATGCGCCGGGTGTTGGTGGCGCACACTTTTAATCCCAGCACCCGGGAGGCAGAGGCAGGCCAATCTCTGTGAGTTCGAGGCCAGCCTGGTCTCCAGAGCGAGTGCCAAGATAGGCTCCAAAGGTACACAGAGAAACCCTGTCTCTAAAAACAAAAAACAAAACAAAACAAAAAGTTCAATGCAAACAACTTCCAACAACTCTAGAAATGATACAAACATCTACCTGGACAGTCATCTGAAGTTCCTCTGCAACATTGGGGCATCTATCTTCAGCCTACAGGCCCATGGTATCAGGAAGCTTTTTCAATGAAGCAGGAAATTTGAAAGACCGTCCCACCTATATTGGCAGTTTGACAGTCACTTTCCTCTGTCCTGCACAATGTCTGGCAGTTTCTTCTATGAAGCAGGAATTTTGAAGGATTATCCCACCTTTGTTTTGGCAAAATTCAGCAGTCACTTTCCTGTGGGTCCTGCATGTCCAGTTTATACAGCACATAGTCAAGCAGTCAAGGCAAAAGCAGTTTCTTGCCCAAATGGCTAACCCTGTCACAATGAAAGCACACTCCATAAGGAGTTTCTTCGACACCCATCATCTTTGAAGTAATTTGGTGCTGCCAGGAGCAGATGTGTCTCATTGTCAAGAAAAATCTTAGGTTAACAAAACCTTTTAAATGCCATATTCTGTAGGCCTTTGAAAGGTTTGAGGACTATCCATCTAAACTATATTTCTATAGGATCTGGAAAACATACCTAATATATCTACAAATTTGATTGTTCTAACTACTGACCTGTGCTTCCTGATTATTCTTAATAGTTCATAATAATAGCTTTCAAAAGCTAGAATTTTACCTTACATTTTTAAATGAACTGCCTAGGTACAATACCTTTAGCAAAAGCAGAAACATATGTTGTAACAAAAATAACCTTAAATTGGTATCAATATACAAAAATCCTTTAAATATGAGTAGAAACATATATAATATGTTGTAACACAAATTATTGTCAGGTAGTAGTGGTGCATGACTTTAATCCCAGCACTTGGGAGGCAGAGGCAGGTGGATCTCTGTGAGTTCAAAACCAGCCTGAACTACAAGAGCTAGTTCCAGGACAGCCTCCAAAGCTACACAGGCAAACCCTGTCTCAAAAAACAAAACAAATTACCTTAAATGTGTCTCAGTATACAAAAGTCCTTTAAATAAGAGTAAAAATATACCTATAGTGTAACAAAATTGACTTTGAATTTGTATCCAGATTCCCAAATCCATGCTAGTGCAAAATATCTCAGATTAACAGTGTTTTTTTTTAATCCTATATTCCCCTAAATTATAACAACCATCAATGACCCACAAAATAACCAGAGACCAACCACACCCCCTTTTCTCTCAGGAATGTGGGCACTCTCCTCTACATACTGCTCCCTGTTGGCTGTGGGCAAAGACATCCCCAGGGGTCCCCGAGAAAAATTTGAGATAATGTCCAAGTCCTAGGAAGCACAGTCATAACCTTTGTTGGTAGATATCACCTGTGAAGAATCAGGAGGTCTTCCTTAATAGAACCAGATTCATATCAACCTGGAATAAATCCACAGACTCTTGTTTCCTGTAGAAACAAAAGCAAAACAGCTTCTCCAAAGCATTTTTGATTCCCATTTGACAAATAATTTTTTGACTTTTTACGTTAAGGAATTCTTAAAATATTTAGGCTGGTTTATTTCTACTGTCCTGCTTTCAATTCCAGGTCACTTAGCAGCTGTCCTTTGCTTTTCAGCAATCAAAAAATTCAAAATCAACACAATAGTATACAGGATCCAGATACCCTGTGTATTTCCTATCTCTACATGGCTTATTCTTTTTTATTACTTTTACTCTTTCTTTAAAGACTTTATTTTTCTTCTTTTTTAAAAATTAGAAACAAGCTTCTTTTACATGTCAATCTCAGTTCCCTCTCCCTCCCCTTCTTCCCTGTACCCCAGGGACACTCTATCCCAACCCTTTTTAGCTCCCCATCGAGGGTGAGGCGTTCCATGGGGGATCTTAAAAGTCTATCATATCATTTGGAGCAGGGCCTAGACCCTCCCCAGTGTGTAAAGACTTTATTTTTTAAAACTCTTTATTTCTTTCCATGACTGTCCATACCCCTTTTCTTTTTTAAGCCTAAATACATTGTAAAACACACTGGAACCTGTTTAGAGGATTTTCGGACTGGATCTCTTTTACTGCATATCTTTTCGCCTTTTCTGACCACAGGAGCAAACTTTAAACTACTAAGCTACACATTAAAATAATATTCCCCAACAAAGGGGAGGTCCCTATGTTGGATTCCAGAGCAGACATGCAAAGTAGTCCTGAGTCTGGAATAAAGGTCTCCATTAAATACGAGAATATCAGGAGGCTGAGGCACAGGCACAGTAGGGAGTCATTGGCATAGCCTGCCTGAAGACTAGGGTGTGACATGGAGAAAAATGGGAAAATATTTGGACCCTAGCCCTAACAGCCTAGTTCAGGATGAGAGATAGGGTTGACATTGGCTTCCTGTTGTCTCTTTAAGAGTTCTGCAGCACAGTGAGGATAGTAGGGGCTACAAGGCAGAGCTAGGCAGGCAGACCAGGCAGGTTGTGTTTTGGTTTCAAAACTCGCCTACTTCTGGCTCCCATCTTTCTGTATGACATGTTGCTGAGTAGTGGTGCTTTTAGTTTGGGTGGCAAATCAAAATGCTCGTTGACTTCCATCCTTTTCAAATCAAGCTGCTTCCTCATGCTGTCTCCTATGCCTTGCACAGATGCAGCCTTGAACAATGTTCCTACCACTCTCCTGATTCCTGGCTACATGTCTGAAATCACCATGTCTTTCTGTACCACGAATTGGTTGCTTTTCTTTTCTAGAAGGTAGGCCTTCTGCACATTAGTCCAGGTGCTCTTTCCATCTTCACCACTAGAATGCTAGCTCCATGCAGCAAGAGCTTAGTTGGTTTTGTGTACTTCATTCTCTTCCATTTCGGGCAAGTAGTGGATGCTCCACGTGTGAGGGAATATTTGAAATCCACAACTGCCTGTAAGGTCTCAACCACTTATAAATCCTCCTCACATTTTGTACACATTAAGTCTTTTTAAAAAATATACTGTCTTGCTTAACTTCCGAAAGAAATCTTTGAGAAAACAAGTGTACAAATAACTTTAACAAATTCTTTTTCATATTTATTTGTGTGTGTGCTCACTCATGCTTGTTCACCAGGAGTCAGAGGCAGTACTTTCTGTCATGAGATGCAGGTTCCATGAATTGAACTCAGCTTGCCAGACTTGGTGGCAAGCAACGTCCTACTAAGCCATGGGCTCTAATAATAATCTTGATGAAAATCTGTATCATGTTTCATATCACTTCAATAAATGCTGCATTATTTATTGTTATGCAGCCCTATAAAGTAGCATTCCAGCTCCTTACATATTTGTGAGCTTTCACCTAATACCTCATAATTTATAGTATTTCACGTTTTCTTAAGAATACAAATTTCAGAGAAGAGTATCATATGGGGAGATTGTTTCAATTTATACTTCCTGGGTCTATGAGACTGTGTGTGTGTGTGTGTGTGTGTGTGTGTGTGTGTGTGTGTGTGTCCCACTGGTCTTAAGGAAAGCTCCTGGTACAGCAAATCAAGCTCTTCCCTGGATAGCAAAGTTCCCCACAGCTAGACCTTCCTAGGTTTCCCATCTCCTGCTTGACTCTGCACAGAAAGATTCATAGACAGCTCTTCAACCATGCTGCTTTTCAGTCTGTAATTACTCTGCTTTCTGGAAAGTAGCCCATGTGGCCCCAAACTATGGAGCTGAGAATTACCTTGACCTCCTGATTCCCCTGCCTCCCTTCCTGAGTGCTGGGATTATTGGTATGCACCCCACAGCTGGTGGCGCTAGGGATCAAAGCCAGGGCTTCATGCTTGCCAGGCAGCCATTCTTCCAACAGAGCTACATCCCAAGCCCCATAAGAAGTCTGCCTCCAGCTGGAGTCCAAAGCTGTTACTCTTCCCTCTTACTAATGTGCCTCAAGGTTATGGGTCCTTCTAAATAGAAACCCAAGTTTCTGGATAAGAGGCTGGGCTGGGGCTGGGGAGATGGTTCCCAGATAAAGTGCTTGCTGTGCTAGTGTGCAGATCAAGGTTCTGATCCTCAGAACCTAGCAAAAGCCAGGTAGGTGTGTCAGCACCTTTGATTCCAGCGCTTAGGAAACAGAGACAGTGAGGCCTCAGAAGCTGTGCAGCCAGACTAACTGTAGCAGTGAGCACTAGGTTCAGAAAGAGACCCAGCCTGTGTAAGGAAGGTAGAGAGTGATCAAGAAAAACACCGCATCAACCTCACGGCTCCACACTCGGACATACAGAGCATCCACAAGCGTGAACATGTACACATGCATGCACACACACAAATACATATGCAAAGTAAGCAACATAGATGATAATAAAGGAGGGACAGACACATGCACACAAACATAGCAGTAAGATGGTTAACTGGGTGAAAGCACTTGCCATTTAATCCTGAAAACCTGAGTTTAAGTCAAAGCTCAAGTAAAACACTAGATGCATTGGCATGCCTTTGTAATCCCAGTATTCCTATGCTGAGGTGGGAGGCAGAGAGAGGAGAATTGCCTGGAAACTCATGCAGCTACAGGAACATAAAGACCTCCCACAGGATGGAGTAGAGAGCCCATTCCTGAAAGTTGGCCTCTGACTGCCACATCTACCCATACATGCATAAGTGAATTAAAATAACAATAGGAACTTGACTTTAAAAAGATAAACATTTAAATTATGGAAATGTATATACTTTAGTGGCCAGATATACAAAATTGGGCCAGCAGGATGGCTCGGCAGTAAAGGCACTTGCTTCGAAGTCTGATGACCTAAGAAAATCAAGTCCTAAAGATTGTCTTCTGACCTACACATGCACTATGCCATGTGTGCACCCTCCTTGCACACATATGCACAAAATGACAATTAGCAGCTCCTTACCTGCAGTTTGCCTTTCTAATAATGCCTTTTCTTTCTTGCAGTTATCTGTAAAATACAACAAGTCAGCAGATATAAAAGAATTCTGAAATTTCTAAACTAAGCCTTTCCAATTGTAAGAATTCTTACTTAGTATGAAGTCATGGGGTCATCTTGTTTAAATGAATAAATACCAGAATACCCATGACCGGAATGGCCTAGGGTGAGAAAGGAAGACTTTGCAGTATGATTGGAAAATGTAAGGGAGTTCTTTTGATAGAGTAATAGTATTGATAAAGTGAGGACACACTGGAGAGGTACCTTCCTCTGGGCAGCCGCATCTCCTTCCTGGCTTCATTTTTCAGTGGTGCTTTCCACCATCTGGCATTAAGACTTTCACTTGTGTACTTTAATGTCATCCATCTCCTAACTGGAAGGGTCAGACCTATAGTGGGCATCCTTAACAATGTGTTGAATTACTGTGAGTTGGTTTCCTATCATCTGGATTCTACAGGCATGATGATTCCCAGTGATACCCAAGGTCCTGGCATGCTCGTCGATCTTCCAGCTGTTGCACAAAGAAGAGAGCAAGAAGATTTGCCTTTGTACCGACTCCCCAGCGCCCGGGTTGTCCCCAAGCCTTCATCACACATGGGAATGGTGTCTTCAAGATACGCGAATGCTGCATGGTATGGTGTCCTCCCTCTGCATGTTCATTTTTATTCTTTTAAAAAAACTTATTTTATACAGTGTAGTGTATTTGCTATTTATTATCATTAAGATGTCACATAAAGTATTATTATGTTTCATTATGTCATTTTCTTACATAATGGACTTTGTCCTTTATTCTTATTTCCTACCCTGCAGACCCTCCCCTGTATTCCCTGTCCCCTATAGCTGGTTCCTGGTTTGGCTTCTGTTTCTAAAAAAAATTTGAAATTTTAGTGTAACATTTAGAAAATACAGGACATTATGGCTAAATCTGTATTAGATAATTACTATTAAAAGTTCACATAGTTCTTTAAATTAGGCTACAAATAGAATTTTATATTTTTATTCACAAAATGGATTGCATACAGTATTTGCTTAGAGAATGACATGCTAGAGTTTCTGTTAACAGGCCAGCAAGTGGGCTTGAGGACAAAGGAATGTGTAGACTTAAGCATTGGAGAATCTGTAGGGAGTAGTGACTAATGACAGTTTGTAAGACTCATGGTTCTAGAATAGGAAGCTAGATAGTAGGACATTAATTCTTTGACAAGATAAAGGCCTACACACAGCTTAGCAGGAAAGTTATCAGGTTATTTGGGGACATGTCGAGGACTGAAATAACCCTAAATCCACAAAGTGAATGGAATCCATGGGATCTATCAATCTGGGATTAATGTGTATTCTGACGTGTGTGATTGAGAACATGGTCAAGTACAGATGAAGATCCCAGAAGGACCATCCAGGGAAACTCAGGCAGTGAAAAGTATGTGAGCCCCACAAGATGCTCTAGGCCTGGCTGGAGAGAGGAAGTAGAGGTAGGGGAGAAAACGTAAAGAAGTTGCTGAATTGCAAACCAGGAGCTACAGAGAAGCCAAAGACAAGGCCAAGAGAAACATTTTCATGGGACTCCTTAAGCACAGAGCAGCTTTGTTTGCCTGGGTTTTGGTGTTGGGTGCAAATTAAACAGTGAGCTGAGAATGGAACATAAAGGTCAGAAGTTGAACATGGCAGGAACAGGGCAATGTTGAGACATTTGACCAGGCAAAGAGACTAATAAATGCATATTGTGCAGATAGTTCAAGGCAAAGAGGGTGCACGTGCACACACACACACACACACACACACACACACACACACCTCACACATATTATATATGATAATATCATGTACATATAAATATATAAATGCAGGTGCGGGGCAGCATGTAGAGGGAAGCATAGGAATAAATCAGCAATAGTTTCTTTTCCTAGAGACATACCTTAGAGTGGAAGGGTTGAGAACATATTTTATGTGGTCTAATCATGTGTCAGTGAAGCACCCTTGGTTGTTTTAGTTTGTTTTGTACTTAGTGTAGCTAGTTGAGTCTGATACATGTGGAGTGTTTTCTCTAAACTGTAACTTGTTAACTGAAGAAATGGAAGAGTTCTAAACACAGGTCAAGCCCATTTCTTTTACACAGAGAGGAGTCAACATGGTGTGTATTGCTTAATTGTCCCAGCCTCACCCAGGGAAGATGCATTCTGCTATCATGGCTTTTCCTCTTCAAGTGAGCACTGAGGCAGGCGGAGGCAGAGGCAGGCATGGGCCTTTAAGCTCCAACTACCCTTTGTCTCTGGAGATCAGACTTGTATTTCAATGCTGGTTTTGGGTTTTCTGTCAGAGATTGAGAAAGTGTTTACATTTCAGCAGAGTTCAGAGGAGTTCCTGTGAACTGTGTTTGCTCTTTTTTTCCAATCGCAAACGGCAAGACAGGCATGAGGCCCACAGTTAACTATGTACTCCACTGGGGAGCCTTCCTGAGTAGGCACAGGTTCTTCAGAAAGATGGTCTTGATACTCAATGGCATTTTAGAGTTTCTTCTTGTTATTAATTTCGGGTCTGACTCTACAGAGGTTGTCTGTATTCACATGTGCCTAAGGTAAGCCTCTAGTAGCTGTGATGTTCTGTACACTTTGCATTCACATTAATGCAGCTTCTTACCTTCAGGAGTAGGTCTCTTATCAAGAGGTTGTATGCATATCAAATGTGGAGATGTCTTAAGCCAGGACATTCCTGGGGACACAGAGACTGCAGAGGGAACCCAGGTAGACTGACCCTAATTCTTCCCATTTTCTAAGGTCACGTGAGAGCCCATCTTCAGAACTAAGCGGGTTTTAGCCTTTCTACCATTACTGGATACATTTAGGTATCCACAGTGTGTGGATGGCAGAGATGGTCAGACTAACAGGGGTCCATACTGCCATAGGTACTGTTCATGTCTTCCTTTTCTGGCTTATGGTTATGTGAGGCTGAGAGGGTTTCCCTTCTGCCTGTGTTTCCTCACTGTAAAGTAGGTAGTTCTACAGGTTGAATAAAAATGTATGTAAAGATGTATTGTATAATCAACTCTGTCAGTAAAGCTGGAGAAAATACACAGAACAAGTTGGTACAGTGCCTTGTCCATGTGATGTTTAATTCAAAGGAGGCGGTGATGGAAATGGCAATGTATTGATTGATTCATGGCCTCAGGAGTCTTTATGAATTTTTAATAAAATATTCGATTGTAGCATTTTGTTGTTGTTGTTATTTTAAAATTATGGTAGGATCAAATCATAGTAAATTAAGCAAGGTTTCAGAGCCTGAAGATTAACTTGAGGTGAAAGACCTGTATTTGGAATTTAAAAGGAAAATGGACAAATCCTGATGATAATCTGAAGAAAGGTAAACTTACTGCTGGCAGGAAGGAGGAGTAGTTCAGCCACTGTGGAGATCAGGTTGGCAACTTCTTAAAAAAAAAAAAAAAAATCTGCCGCGTTATCTCTACCAGTACACCAGTCTTGGGTGTTTGCACAGTGGATTCTAAGCCAGCACACTGCAGAGACACTTGTACACCTATGTCTACTGCTGCACTGCTCCTACTAGCTAAGTTATGGAGTCAGCCTTGGTACCCAGCAGCAGAGAAGTGGGTGAGGAAAATGTGGGGAATACATACAACAGAATTCTTATCAGCCATAATGAATAGTGAAGTTATGTCATTGGCAGGAAATTTGATGCAACTAGAGTTATTAAGTGAATCAATTAATATATATTTTCTCTTTTATATGGTTCCTGGATTTTATATTGACACATCAAATTACATATCTATATATCACTTGAAAGTAGAAGTCTAATTGTGTAGTGAAACAGGGGGAACTAACCATATTGGGTAAGAAAGGGTAAGATAGGGAAGGGAAGCATAAAGGAAATATGCTCAATTTATAATATACACTTGTATGAAGATATCAGCAGATAGCATAATACCTTGCATATCAAATATATGCAATGAAATTTTTTAAAATTGGAAATGCACTGACAAGTTGGCCCCGCAGGTGAAAGGTACCTGCCAAACTAAGGACTTGAATTCAATACTATGACACACCTGATGAAAGTAGAGACTCAACTTCCACAACTTGTCCCCTGACCCTCATACACACATTGTGGCACACATGCATTCATCTCGACAGCCTCTTCAACAAATGGTACTAGGGAACTAGGTATCTAAAAGTAACAGAATGAAATGCAATCCCTATTTCACCCCACACCAAATAGATAATAGATAAATCTATTAATGTATCAAAAACTGTGATGTAAAGCCAGAAATGAAAACTGCCCAATGAAAACATTCACAGAACTCTTCCAGCTGTATGCATAGGCAAGGGCTTTATGAAAAGGGCTTCAATGGTAAAGGTGAAACCCTAAGAATTCACAAATAATACTGCATGAAATTTAAAGTCTGTACAGAAAAGGAAGCATTCAGCAGAGGGAAGAGGCAACAACCAGTTGGAAGGATAGCTTTGCCAATTCTTTATCATAGAGGAATCTTGAACCTATAAAGAACTCCAAAAATTCGAATAGATGGAATATATATTTCTCAGTGGAAGAGATAGGCTATTGAATAAGCACTTGAAAATATGTTCTTCAATATTCTTCACCATGAGAAAATTTCAAAGTAAAATAACATTGAGAGTCTGTCTCATCCAGTCAGCACATCTATCATGAAGAAAAATATGAAAATTCTGGTGAAGATGTGGGAAAAGAGGAACCCTTGTACTCTGTGGTGGGAATTTAATCTGGTCCAGCAACTGTGGAAGTCAGTATGGAGGTTCCAGAGAAAAAACAAAATCAGAACTACAGTATGTCGCAGCTAGTGTGTATGTCTTCTGTTCTGAGTCAGCATACCACAGAGATGTTTGCACATCCTTGTTCATTGTGGTACTATTCCTGGCAGCTAACTTACAGAGCTAGCCTAAGGGTCCAACAAGAGCAGAACTGGTAAGTGAAATGTGACACAAACACACAGGGATTTTGTTCAGCTGTAAAGAAAAAAAGTCATGACATTTGCAGGAAAATAGATGAACTAGAGATTTTGTGCAAAGTGAAATAGACTCAAAAGATGAGTATTGCATGTTTTCTCTCTCACGTGGAGCTTGGGTTTAGATTGATGTGTTTGTCTACATTTCATTGTGTGCATCACACACACACACACACACACACACACACACACACACACACACACACCAAACTAGGAGGATGACTGTGAAGGGCGGTAGAGATCCAAAGTGAGGGGAAGGGACCCAGAACAGGATAAAAGTATAAGAGGGGTGAAAGCTGCTGGAGGAGCTGTTCACGTATGTGTGTAGGACCACTAAGAGGGTGCTAGGGAGGGTGGAAGGGAGGTAAATAAGAGCAAAGCATACTGACATGTGTGACAATGTCACTATGAAATCCACTACTGTATATGGTAACTAGAAAATATTAATGAAAGCAATCAGAAAAAAAATTAAAATTTCCTCAGTGTTTTAAGTATATTTGTGCAAATTTATATCTCAGTATATATAATAAAAGTATTTGCCTTATTCTGTTGGGCTCTAATTCAGATGGAATGGTATTTACAGTCATGGTAAAGTTACTTTATTTGTTCAGTTGTGCAGCCCTTTTGACATTCTGAAACTTACTATTTAGCATGGAAACCTTCACAAGTTTCAGACTTTGTTTTCTGTGAAATAATCTGATTATAGTATATGTATGCCAACTCCTTAAAAAAGGATAATCGGCAGTGACAATGCAGTGAGACTCTTCCAATAGGAGAATCCCTGTGTTACAGAGAAAACCATTTTTTTTAATGTGCTAGACACTGTCTTGCCTCCTCCCCTCTGTGATTTTGCAAGAACTAGTAGTGACATAGTTAGCCTTATGTCAACTTGAGTCATCAAAGAAGAAGGAAACACGGTTGAATGACACTGGCCTGTGGACATTCCTGTGGGGCATTTTCTTGATTGATAATAATTGTTGTAGAAGGGCTCAGCCCACTGTTGCTTTGGCTCTTTAAGACAAGTAGTGGATCCTGAGCTCTGGAGCACTCCACTCAGCATCACTTTCTGTGGTCTCTGCTTGAGTTCCTGCCTTTGCTTTCCTAGAGGATGGGAGTATAAGCTGTAAAATAAAAAACACCCTTTCTCCCCAGATAGCTTTTGTTCATGATGAGGGATGTAACTCCTATAAAGACAGTGTAAATGAGCCATGGAAACCATTTACACTGTCATCTAAGAATTATATCCCTTACCTAAAAGAATTCAAAATCAAAGCAGACTTTCACAAATACCAATGATTTCTTTTTTTCCCCCCTAAAACTAAGAATTTTTTAAAACTGCTTATTCTAGTTTGTTTCTAGTTTGATTGCTGCTGCTGTGATAAACACCATGACCATCAGCAATCACATTATTGTGCTAATCACGTACTCTGTAATTCAGCCTTTCTTCTTATACAGGTCAGGAAGTTGACCTTACTTGTGAGGTAAAAATAAAACAGTGGGTGTCTGCACTGTTGATTGAGCTGGTCAGTCAGTACAAGGTTTAAGAAACATGTTTTAGGCTGGGCATAGTCACTCACACCTGTAGTCCTTGTACTAGGAGGCTGAGCAGGAAGATTGGTCCGATGCCAGCCTGAGTGACAGAGTGAGACTCTATAGAACAACAGAAAAATGTTACATATTGATGACGATGCATAAATTAAAGGCAATCTTTTGGAAGAAGAGCCTCCTGTTTCCATATTACCAGGTTTTGGTCATTCTGTGGTGGCATGGAACTATGTGTGTGTGTGTGGGGGGGGTGCTGTGTTGACTATTAAAGCAGTGAATGTTTGCTTTGTCCACTCATTGATGTGAATACTTTAAGAGGTTAAAAATTAATGACTTACTTATAGATCATGCAATTTTGAGGCTTCCAAGAACTTTTAAGAATAAGAATGTGTCTTAAAAGTATTGTGTTTCTCCTTACAGTGAGTTACCTGAGAGAGAGGAAGGTGAAGGGGAAGAAACGCCAAACTTCAGCCACTGGGGTCCACCAAGAATGTGAGTGTATGCCATTACTGTCATTAGTGCAAGCATATCCTTGTTCTTTTCTTCAGCTTATTTAGTCTGCTGCCTGGTCTTGTGTCAGCTTGATACAAGCTTGAGTCATTGGAAAGAAAGGAACCTCAATTGAGAAACTGCCTCTACAAGATCCAGCTGTAGGGCATTTTCTTAATTAGTGATTGATGGGGGAGGGCCTAGCCCATTGTGGGTGGGGCCATCCCTGGGCTGGTGGTCCTGGCTTTTATAAGAAAGCAGACTGAGCAAACTCAGAGGAGCAAGTCAGTAAGCAGTACCTCTTCCATGGCCTTTGCATCAGCTCCTGCCTCCAGGTTCCTGCCCCTTTTGGGTTCCTGCCCTGACTTCCTTCAGGGATGAACTGCAATATGGGAGTTTAAGCCAAATAAACCTTTTTTGGTCATGGTGTTTTATCACACAGCAATAGAAACCCTGACTAAGACACTTAGTTACAAGTAATTGAGACTTAAAATAAGTAATATACTTTGTGCTAATTCCCCTTTTCTCTTGTCTGAAGACTATTAGCCAGTGTCAACAAACTGTTTGATGCTGTCTCAGAGAAAGCAACTTACAAATGTCCCTCTGACATTTGCTGCTGCTGGACCGCATGCTTTATCATGTGTCACTTACATGTGAGGCGGCCCTGCTTTGGGTGTCTCAAGCTACAGGTCTAGAAATAGTAGAGCTTCTCTCACCTACCAGCTTCTCTCCCTCCTGGTGGAGAGTACGAATTTGTGTCTGGTTTTGCCTCACAGAATGAGCTCATCTTCTCTTGCCTGTGGTTGCAAAAGAAAAACCTGTCAGGCCATCGGGTTTTATGGTTATTAAGTCCTTCAGTAGCTCCTCTCTCTGTTTTTATGCTATGTTAAATCCATACCCTCCAACCTATCATTATCTTGCAATTCCAAGTACTATCTGAATGACTCTGAATACATATTTTCTGAGTAATTTTTAAATTGAGTTGTCTACTAGTCATGTTTCTGTAGTCAAAGCAAAACTTTAACTACAGTGAACAAATTTCACTTCATACTCCTTTGTAAAGTGTGATTGGATAAAATATAAACATTTGTTTGGGTCTATAGGTGACATGAAAGCACATGCCTGCTCTCCTGGGAAGCTGAAACAGCAAGAATGATGATTCAGGGTCAGCAATAGCTGTATATTGAGACCCTGTTTCAAATAACAGAAACAAACAATGATGTGGACTTAGTAAGCAAAGGAACCCTCTAGCCTTTAAAAGCAGATAAAGTTGGCCTTCTACAAAGAACCTCACACTTACACTCTCACTGGGGAAGGCAGTGGATAGTGAGCCCCTGGTAGCAAGTTTATTTTTCTCTAAAAAGTGAGGCTTTATTAGAATGAATAGTGCTGTCTTGAGTCTTCCCCTCTTTGTTGTTTGCTCAGAGTCTCTGCTAATATTGTGCATCTGAATGAAATGGCTGATGGTACAGTGATAGCTGGAAGGCACGTTAAGTCATTGTAACCCATCGCAGAATCTCAGGAGTTCTTATTTGAGAGTTCTGTCTTTTCAAAATTTAAACTTTCACATGCCACAAATTTTGGTAGTGTATTATCATTTTTGAGCTAGTATCATTTATATAACATCTCTAAAGTACATTAGAAAATTTTAATAAAACATGAGCCGAGAGGACTCTGCAATAAATGGAACACTTACAGTGACAATAGAGCAAGTTAAATTACCTTATTCATGAGTGTGTTGTTCTTTGTCCCTTTTATAGTGTGGAGATTTTTAGAGAACCTAGTGTGTCTCTCGGAATCAGCATTGTTGGTGGACAGACAGTTATCAAACGCCTAAAAAATGGAGAGGAGCTCAAGGGTATATTCATCAAACAAGTGTTAGAAGATAGTCCTGCAGGAAAAACCAATGCACTTAAAACTGGAGATAAAATACTTGAGGTAAGTGAAGTTGAAAAATGTTTTACTTGAAACATTTGAATCAGTATAAGATTTATTTTGGCAAACTTCATGTTTAGTATAATTGGATGGGTGTAACGTCCATGTGATGCCTTAGTTTTATACTGTATACACACTATATGAACTTCTCTAGCTTGTGAGGGGAGAGCCCAGCTGACGGAAGGATTTAGCATACAGCTGCCTGTAGAACAGATGGATACCTGCTTCCCCAGAACCTTTAGCAAGTTCTTGATTGTGTGTGCTTGTATCCATGGGTCATATTTGTTCAGTTTTATGGGAAACTAATTTTAATAATTTACTCATTATTTGTTATTTTTATGTGCACGTGTCCCTCGCGTCCCACCTTCAGCCTTTCTTATCTGTCACTATGGGATCTCCTAGGGGAACACTGGCATTCATCCTTCAGTCCTGCTCTTCATGCCCTTGAAGCAAAGCACTGGCCACCCCACTGACTAAAACCCACTCCAACAATTAAGGCATTGCTCTGTTCTTGATTTGAAACCCTGGCTCTATGGACATGCTAATCTCTGAGTTTCCATAGTAAGCAGGTTACAAACACTTTTAGTACAATATCCTGTGCTTGTTTGGACACTTCTTTTGTTGGCACAAAGTGAGAACTACCCAGTTTCTGAATTGTTATAATAGTTTAAGAACTTCAGTTTAATAGAGAAACAGTAAAAGTTCAGAAGGTCCCTTACTCCCACTCAGAATCAGGCTTCTGTTATATACAGTCCTGTGCTATTTCAGGGACCTCACTGGAATGGAACCTTACCAGCTCCCAGTTTAGGGTCATTATATGAAAGTGGGAGTATTGAGATAATGTAACTGTCATCTTTGCCCCCCCCCCAGGTGGAAACATTATTTTCCTTAATCACAGTGGGAAAATGTAGAACAATTCATACATAGTTGTTTCCAATCTCTGGCTGTGGTCTAACTCATTAGTTGCTGGCTTTTCTCACCCACTGGATGATACAAATGAACTTGAGCTAACCTGTCCACAACCTGGTGCATTTCTAATCAGAAGGCTTTCTTGTGTGTCTTAGGTGTCTGGCAT
Organism: Cricetulus griseus; assembly: GCF_003668045.3. Classification (NCBI taxonomy): domain Eukaryota; kingdom Metazoa; phylum Chordata; class Mammalia; order Rodentia; family Cricetidae; genus Cricetulus; species Cricetulus griseus. The sequence goes on along the minus strand of NC_048595.1, from coordinate 50,980,133 downwards.
AGACTTGCAGAATGCCTCACATGCAGAAGCTGTGGAGGCCATCAAGAATGCAGGAAACCCTGTGGTGTTCGTGGTGCAGAGCCTGTCATCTACCCCCAGGGTAAGTCCTACTTCCTATTTCAACACAATTATTCTGCTCACCTGTCTGCTAGCCTTTGTCTCCCACTATTCCCATGTTTTCAGTGTTGCTTGGTTTTACTAGTAGAAAAAGTATTAACTCAATACACGTTTAGCTTTTTCCTTCAATCCCAATTTTGATTTGCTGGCCTAAAGTCAATCATGACACCATACATTAGTTTAAGCACACCTGAGAATCACACAGTCCTGTTTCTATTTCCTCCTGCCTGCTTGCCAGCTCTGCTAACACAGCCACATACTACCTCACTTTTCTTAGTTATTTTGAAGAGTCAGGTATAAAAGCCTTATAGAGGAGCCATCCGGTGTTTGCATGTTTGAATCATGTAAATACAGACACCTTGTTAGTGCTATGTTGTCAAGTGATAAATGCTCATTCAATGGAACTCTGACCCAAAGGTATCAGTGACAGGTTTATACTTCTCAATTGCCTGAATTCTAGAAGTGGAAGCAATGTACTTCTGAAGAGTAGAAAAAGCTACATAATTAACAGTATTTCTTATGTCTCAGGAATACAGATGATAATATGGGGAACAGGACAAGTGGATCACCAGCTGTCCCAGCACCCCAGCTTGGATGGGATGCTTTGAATGTGGTAGAGCAGTTTCTCCATAGTGGGCTGCAGCCGTGGTCGAAGCGGGCAGCTCTGTTGTGTGGCCATGCATCACCACTGTGCCTTCCAGAACCACAGCAAGACTAACTGAGAGAGTGAACTTCATAAACTCCTCTTATTTTCATATGATTTGAGATTCAATTGAACTTTTTGGGGTCGGTCCAGTTTTTAAACTGTATTTTGTATTATTAAGAATGTAGTTGTGGCTATGCTTTTATTTCTAGAATTGCATTCAATAGGAAATTTAGCTGGACTATTCTTTACCAAATGGTACTTCCAAAAAACAATTGGGAGTGAAAATGAGTTATCCAGGGTATACATTATGTGGCCAACCTTAAGTGCCTTGTTGAAAAATACTTAGAACATTGAATAGATTCAACTAAAAATATTGAGCCTCTAGTAGCTTTCACTAGTGAGCTGAGATACGAGGTTTTTCATGGATGATGTAAAGTCAGCTATAAAAACAGGAGCATCTCCTCAACATTCTTCCATGCTTATGTCACTTGTTCCAGGAAGCAGGGCAAGCTGCCACACTGTAGCCTCTGGATTCCAGCCTTGAGTGTATGCTTACTGATGGTGTTAGTGACTATGATGCCTTGGTTCAGCAGAGTAATTCCTGAGCCAATGACACAAATCAAGTTTCATGCCTTTGCTAAAGGGGTTTGGCTTGATTGTTGCCACAAGTCCTCAGGTGGAGGGTGGCAGATGGAGAGAGTACCTTCACAGTTTCATTGCTTTAAAAGTACTAGCCATAGAATTCCAGGCTTCATGTATGACAGGCACTGTACTCCTGAGCTACATTCCTCCCCACCCTTCTAGATTTAATTTTATTAAATTAATCCCCAGTGCTAGGGATCAAACCCAGAGTCTCTCCCATGCTAGGCAAGCACCCTCCCCCTGACCTTCCACCTTCAGCCCCTAGTTTTTATTTAAGACAAAGTCTTACTGAGTTGTACAGGTTGGCCTCAAAGTCCTGATCCTCCTGCCTTCCACTTAGCTAGGACTACAAGTGTGAGCCACCTTGCCCAGCTATCTTAAACATTTTGACCAGTTCACATTAAATTTTGAACTTTCTTCAAAACCCTAAAAGATGATTTTGTGATGCCATGTCACTCAAAGGACTAACATGAATAAGTGTTTTTGTGCTAGAAACTTCTCAGCACCATCAACCACATGGTGGTTCATGTGCCACATCAGAACCGACACGAACACATGCCTTTCTGAACTTCTGAGTCCCAGCTGTGTTTATAGTGCTTATTTTACCTTGCAATTGTTCATTTGCGATCAGAGCCTATGTTTCATACTGCATTTCTCTTTGGAAAGTTTCTATGCCAAGCTTAACTTTTTCCCTATAGTCCTTTTGATAGTAACATTGTGTGTATTTTTTCATATCCCCACCCCACGCCACTTCCAACAACAAAAAAATGTTTTAGAAATTATAGCCATCTCCTTAGCCATCCCTTAAGGCATCATTAAGAATTAAGATTAAAATTGAACTTCATTCCAAGCACTTAGTGAATACTGCTATGTACTAGAGCATCTAATTCCCTCAGAAGCAGTGTGATATGCTGTTTTCTTTCTTCCCAGGGCCCTGGCTGTGCTTCCTTATCACATGGCTTTAGAATGGTGCCCTTCTTTTGGTTCATGCACAGTTCCCTGTTAACCATATAAGTTCTGTTGCAGAGACAGGGGGGTGTCCACATCAGCTGGACTGGTTCACATCCACAGCAAGTCCAGGGTTTGCAGTCTACTTAGAACAGCCTGTAGTCAGCAACTGATACTCAGTTGTCTGCAGAAAAAGCAGATATCTGGATATCTGTTCAAACAGCAGGAACATGTTTATAACTTTGAGTCCTAACAAAAACTACAGATTTGGGCTATAAGCATGTACATTTTTCTTCTGTCCAGAGAGCCAGGTATGAATTGGACAGAGGTCAGGCAGTTTCTTTAATATTCTGGAAGGAAAAAAAAACAAAAAACAGAAAAACTTTCCTACTTTTATGATAGCCATCAGGTTTTATGCCATAATTATTTTTGTTGGCCATTTGAAGAGTCTCCATAACTAGTGGTTTGTAGTCTTAGCAGTGGAGTACCTAAATTGGGTAAGGCTCTAGGTTCAATCTCTAGGGCTAGGGAAAAAAATCACAAAAAATATTTTATTTTCCTAAGATGTCTTTTAGATAACATTACAAAGAGACATTATTTGGGAAGTGGTAGCCTTGTGCTGAGGGACAACCAGGAGGACAAGCCAGCTCCTGGGTGTACTTTTAGCTGAGCATGGTGGCTCAACAACACACTGAAGGCCATCCTGGGCTACAGAGTTCTACGTAGCCCTGGAGTGATGATTGAAGTCCTGTTTCAAAAAACCATCAACCAAACAAAATAAGAAAGCTATGCTATTAGCATCAGTAAGAATTAAAGTTGTTTTTATAAACTTGAACTTCAGGCTCAGTGGTTAAGAGAACTGGGTGTTGCATAGGATCCATGTACAATTCTTGTGCCCACACAGTGGTTCACAGCTACCTATAACTCCTGTTCCAGGGGATCTGATGCCCTCTTCTGACCTCCATGGGGACCAGGCACATGTGCAGCAAACAGACATATGTGCAGGCAAAACATTCATGCAGTAAAAAATAAAATAAATATATAAAATGAAAAATAAGCTCGAACTTCATTCATTTATAAATAAATGCTTATTGAATGCAACTATGTATCAGTCTCTGCACACCACAGAAATTACAAAAACACCATCCAATTCCTTCCTTCATTAGATAGCAGAAATAAATTTGTAATTTATCCTTCTCCTAGATAGTTAGATAATTATCAAGTCCATAAAGTCTGCTAAATAGCATATTTTAGCTGGAAGTTCAGAGGTCAAATGAATGAGGTTTGTAGGAGGTGTTTTCCCATCCTGGGAGCTGCTTCCAAATTACCACACAGAGGCTTATATTATTTGTAAATGCTTGGCTAATAGCTCAGGCTTGTTTTTAGCCAGCTCTTATAACCTAAATTAACCCATTTCTATTAATCTGTATGCTGCCACGTGGCTCATGGCTTGTTACCTCATTTTTGTATGCGTCCTACTTCCCTTGGCTGCTGGCTGGCATCTCGTCTGACTCCGCCCTTCCTCATCCCATCAATCTCAGTTTGACTTTCTGCCTAACTTTATCCTGTTCAGCTACTGGCCAGTCAGCTTGTTTATTAAACCAATCATATCGGCATATATTGATACAGTGTACAGAAGGGTTCTCCTGCAGCGAGGGTTCCTATATTCTAGCAACTCACTTAAGTCTCTACTGAAACTTGCTTTACAGAATGATATATTTAAATGACAGTGGTCTAACTTTGTAGTTTTCTCTGTGGTCACCTTAAACACAAATCTTTATTTGTTCTGGTGACATGATTTTATAATGCATATTTTCTCCACTTTACCTACTTTTACTGATTGCCTTGAATTGATCTTCTCATATACTTACCTTGAGATAAAGTCTCCAGGTTCATTAAGTCTTTGCTGTCTGAAAACAAAGAAACAAAGGTTGGAGCTTGCTCAGGACCAAGCCTGGCATGAGCAATGGCACAGACTAGTAAATAGACAAAAAGGAATATATCAAAGCCCATTGCATGGCTCCCACCTCCATAGCACCCACCTGTTATCCTGAACTAGGAAGATAATGAGTTTGAGGCTAGCCTAGACTACATAGCAAGGTCTAGACCAACCTGAACTGCGCTGTGAGAAAAGTCACCGACACCACACTAATCAGGAAGATGGGAAGAGAGGGGGAGATCTCTCTCTCTCACCCACCAACCATCCCTCCCTCCCTCTCTCCCTGTCTGTCTGTCTCTCCCTGAGCTATATCTCAATATGATATAGCCCTGGCTGGCCAGCAACTTGCTGTGTAGACCAGGCTGACCTCAAACTTGAATAGCTCCTCATGTCTTTGCCTTTGGAGTGCTGAATTAAAAGCATCCACCATCTTTTGCTTTCTTTTGAAACACTATGTCTCCCAAGCTGGCCTTGAGCTCACTGTGTAGTCCAGGCTTGGGATCCTCCTGCCTCGGCCTCACAAGTGCTAGGATTATGGGTGTGCACTATCACACCATCACATTTGAGCTTGCTCATTTTTCTTCTTCCCTCCTTTCTTTGGTGGTGGTAGGTCATCCCGAGTGTGCATAACAAAGGCAAACCCCCTGCTACTAACCAGGACCAAGACACTCCAGAAAGAAGAGCAAAGGTAAGCAAGCCCCTCCAGTGTCTAAGCAGTGCTTTGCTTTCTTTTTGCATAATTGAGCAGTCATGTGTGAGATCGGGGAGGAGTTCTGTGGATTTCTGCTGTGTATGAATCTGGTTCTTGACAGGATGAAGCAGCGACCAGGTGAAGCATAGGTCAAGTAGCCCGTGAAGTGCAGCCAAGGACATCTGTAATTCTCCTGTTTGGTTCTGCAGGCTGGCTCACAATTCCTAGAGTGTGATGTTCACAACTGAAAATTTTCATTTACATATTGTTTTTCCCTAAGAAGATTCATATCAAAATTTACCTCTGACTGACAAATTATTTTTGTCAGTCAGAATTAATCACCCATTTTATTCCCTACATTCTAATAGAATTCATTGACCTAAAAGTTATCTTAGGGTATGGTATCAGGTAGGGTGTTTCTACACTTTTTTACTCCATCAAGGAAATAGACTCATTATTTTGAAATAGGACTTGGAGGGCAAAATAGGATTTACAGTCCAAGCCTCCCTGGCAGGAGTTGTGGAAGAGAGGCCATGCTTCTGAGTTTGCTCTTCAATCAGCCTGTCTGTCCCTCATGCTCTACTCCTCTGATGCTGGCGCCTGGCAATCAATCTTGTGTTCCAGTGGAGTGGGTTTTTTTTTTATATTTTTTTTATCTCTTTCTAAAGTCTTGTATGGTTATGTTCATTTTTTATTTATTTCTATGTAAATATAGAGCCAACTGGGCAATTTCCACAAATTAGTTTGGTGATGTTTTGGAGTTGACTTGGGACGAGAGCACATTGTTCTGAAGTTGCAATCTTTTACTTGCCTAGCATACATTTCTCTCTCTTCCTAGAAATGCTGCATTTTGCTGGTGAGACTATTGCTTTCTAAGTTGTTTCAGTTACAATCAGACTGTTGTTTGTATAATATCACTGTTTTAGTATTTGTTGAGAGAATTCTCAAGTCACTTTGATCCTGTGAATCTAGATTTGTATTTGAGGTGTGTGTGTGTGTGTGTGTGTGTGTGTGTGTGTGTGTGTGTGTGTGTGTGTGTGTGTGTGTGTGTTTGTTTGCTGGATCATTTTCTGGGGAGGGTCTTGTGTAGTCTAGGCTGTCTTTGAACTCACTATCTAGCTCAGAGAGGACTTGATCCTCCTGCCTCCATCTCCTTGTCCAGCACACATGTCTTTGAATCTGGATTCTCATGTGAAAACATTTCTCTGGGGTTAAGAAGATGTGGGGCTACTGCAGGAGCTTGGAGTTCAGTTCCCAGCACCCATGTCCTACCGCTCACAGCTGCCTATAGCTCCTGGAGGATCCCAGGCTTCTGGCCTCCATGGCTCCTGAACTCAAGTGCACGGGCTTCCAACCCTTCCATACACACACAGACAATTAGATTCTTTTAAAGGTTCTGAAGAAGGAATTTTTTTAAATTATCACAAAACCAGCATACTCAAAATAATATATTCAGCTTCACTGTTTTCTGTAAACTAAAAATTAATTTTAAATAACACTAGTTTCTAAACTAATGAGAATTTTGTTGTTGTTGTTTTGGTGTTTTGTTTGTGGGTTGTTTCGTTTTGCTTTGCTTTCGGGACTGTTATGCTTTAGGAAAACACTTTCACAATGAGCAGTAAGAACATTCCTCAAATGCAGAGATTCAGCTCCTAGCTGCTCTCCTGGCAGTGTAGCCTTATGTTATGTGAGACACAGAATTGCAAACCGCCTGGTCTGTTTGTCAGAGAACTGTTTCTTTAGCACAAAATCAAACAGGAAAATCTGTAACTCGTCAACCAGTGGACAGTAGATCCCCACACAACCAGCTTGGAGGGACTTACCACCCCAATAAACGCCACCCAATGGCGACAGCAGAAACCAAATTCCATTCATTACTGCTGCTGCCAAGTTACAGCCCCAGTGAATAACAGATCAGACTTAACCTATTAACAAAAGCACACACAGAGAATTGTAAATAAACCACAAAGAAATAGGAAAAAATGGTGGAGTTTTGTTTCTCTCAGAATTTACTGTGTGAGCCAAAATCATGTAAATAGCTTTAAACAGCTGATGAATTGCATATCTGAGGCATCTCTGTCTAATTAGTTCTGGAAGGTAGGTCTGCTTGAGTGTTTCAAGGGGACTTCCAAAACTGTCAGTGTATAACTAAAAAAATTAAAAAAAAAAACAGTAATCATGAAACTATGCAAAATGTGCAAGTGCCAAGTATTTATTTAACTCACTACTGAGAGCAATGAGAGATGGTGAGCCTGGAGCAGAGGAGAACTGAGTAGTTAAGGTTCAAATTTAGACGTAAAATTAGTTCATTCTTACAGGACACGAAAGCTATAACTTTGGTACTATCCTTTATAAGACATTTACCTTATAAGTATAAACGCCATTTGCCTCTCTGCCACACCAAATCAATACATAATGCTGTCAAGTGAGAATCATTTGCAGTAGTTATGGTGGCACATACTTTAAATCCTAGCACTTGGGAGATGGAGTTCAGGGTCATCCTTGGCTCCATGTAGAATTAGAGGCCATCCTGGGCTATATCACATTGGACCGTGTCTCCAAAAAAATAACAACAAAAAGAATTGCTTGAGTGACTGCCATTTTCTGAAAGTTTATCTTTCAGGCAACAGCATGAATAAAGGCAGTTATTTAGACATGCAGGAAATACTTAGGGAGGTCACCATGTGCCTGGGACTAAACTTGAAGATGCTATTCTATGTCTTGTTCTCTGTCTTCATGATGTTGTCATCTTCTGACCTATGTCATCATTGAGAGTTCAACCTTCTCCATCACTAGAGGGTTTGGTGTGTGCACACCCTTCTTTAATGTGCAGCAGGAGAGTGCCTCAGGGGACTGGGCGTGGTATGCACCTTAATCCCAACACTTGGGGAGTTCAGCAGACAGATGATGGGTTCCAGACCAGCTTGGATTAGGATGCACACTTATCTGTGTTCTCTCAAGACTGTTGACAGAATATAATCAAATAAGCTGGAATTCTTAGCTCTCAATAGTACTTTTAGCCCCTGTCCTTGTCTGAGGGATCATCGTTAGTGTTGAATGACTGGGTTCTGAGAAAAGAAGGGGTTTTCTTTTTGGGTGGTGGGAGTGAGGTGGGGGTGGAGTCACTTGACTTTTCATTTCACTCACCTTTTTTTCAACTTGAAGACTATAGCTGTTGCATTCTTACTTGTTTCTTAATAAATGTTTCAAATCTGACTTTTCTTCATCACTCTTATATTTTAACATTTTGCATTTTCCATAAATACAATCACTGATTTTATTGTTAGGCGTTGTGCTCAAGAAATGTGGGAGTGCTTTCTTTTATGAATCCCAGATAGTGCCTTCTCTTCTGGAGGAATTCACTCTTTGCCTTGTTATAATGGGCCAGTGTCCACTCAGCAGAGGTGTACCTTCTTGCATTAGTGGTTTTGCCTAATAAAGCATAATTGAATGCACTTTATTGAAGTCATGTAGGAAGGCAAATCCTAATCTAGTCATTTGGGTGTTGTGAAGGGCTTGGGCATCTCAGCAGCAGCTGGTGTCTCTGAAAAGTGTGGCATGTTTCATTTTTTCTCACATTCAAGAACACATCATTCTGTGAAGGTAATTTAGCAATAGAATTTTGTTTCACTTTAATTATCAATGTGAGTCATATATTGTTGTACTATGTTGTTTGCTATGTAAATTCAGAAGTTCTTTATTCAGAATAATTATTCATTATAACCACTTCCCTTTTAACATTAAATGTGTTTGATCATCTACAAACTCTAGAAGAGCACTTTGCCATTTATAAAATCTGGTATTTCAGTTACTTTTAAAAAATAAACTGTAATTCTTATAATGAAAAAACTTGAATAATTGTAAAGTTGATATGTGGTGTTATTGTTGCCTTTACCTTTATTTTGAAAATCTGTGAGTTATTTTGTTAGTGATACAGAGGATTGAGTTTGATGGCATAAAAAGAATGTACATGGCTTGCTTTCTCCTAGGAGGTTCTGGAGGTGTGTTCTTCTAGGCAGGGCTGTATTCTTCAAAGCTGTGCTTTTAAATTCCTATTTGTTGCATTGCTGTATTTACATAAAATTACTTTCACAAAATAACAGGAACTGAAGGAAATAATTACTTTTTTTTTACAGTCCTGGTATTATGGTCGAAGTCAGCTGCAACCAGACTATTTTCAGATTATCTTTTTATATGTGTGCTTTTTGTTGGTGAAGAATGGATTGTGTGAAAGTTATTAATGCTTTTCTTTAATTTTGTACCTTCAGAGGCACGGAACAGCTCCACCTCCAATGAAGCTGCCTCCGCCTTACAGAGCTCCATCTGTGGACAGTGAGGAAAGTGAAGAAGAATGTGCCCTGATCGACAGTGAGTTCCTTTGCATTATTTAGGGTAGATGCAGAATTTATTAAATTATGCGGCCATAACTATTGTGAATCACAAACATAGGACTGTAGGTCTTCAGAAATGTCCATAGCATGTGTTAAAAATAAAATTTTTATCCATTATCTTCGAAACTCCTGTGGCTTTTATTTCCTAAGCTTTTCTGTTTGAAATTAACGAAGGATGCTTAAGAAAGCTATGTTGCACAAGGCTTTAAATTTATTAGTTGGTTATGAAACAAAAATGCTAAGCCCTGAGGATTGGGGTTCTAGCCCTAACACCCGAGTCAGGCCTAGGTGCTGTCCGTTAAAAGAGTGCTGACACGCTTGTATGAAAGCAGATTCATTGTGGCATATGGAGGCAGAGACTGGCCGTGTCATATGGAATGTCCTTGGGAATTTGTTTCATGGTTTTATTTCACAATAGTTGAATGAACTATACATTTGCATGTACAGTATGCACAGCTGTATATGCAGTTTCTCTTATGGGACACGAAGTGTTTGAAATATAAACAGTGACAGTGCTGTGCAGTCTGTAAATGGACAAAAAGCTATCGAGCAGCATTTCCAAGGATGAATTTTGTGTTACATCTTTCTCCAAAAATGTTTCCTACTACAGTATAGAAAAGTATTTTTCTATAAAAATCAAGAGTCTCCAAAAGGCTTTGCTTGTCCTGTTGCTATTCACATTTATTAATCTCACTTTATTGTTTTTATAAGCAGGAATACGTAGGGATGAAATATAAAAATGTAGCTGATAGTCAAGTTGACTTTATGAAAGTTTGATGTACCCTCTGCAGAGCTCTTTGACTTGCTCCATTTTCACTAGTTAGCAAAGTGTGGCTGAGTGCAATCCACTGTGTAGAAACTGTGTCAGCTGTGAAATGAGCAAGCAGCTCCTTTCCCCTTGATGGAGTCATCAGCATACCAGAGTATATGAATGTGGGGGACACAATACGTGGTAGAAAATCAGCCTCATCTCCTGGAGAGCCACTTGTTCTGGGTGCTGACAAGCAGCTCATGCTCTTCTTGTTCTACCACAAATAGTAAGGCAGCTGCTTAGAATGCCAATTCTGACCAGTGTACGGATCATGTTTGCTTATGAGTGGAAGTGGATGCCTGACAGTACTCTGCTCCATAGGCCTGTTGTAAAAGGCAGAAGAGTGCTTAGAACACAGTCCAGTTCCTTGTAAGTACTCTGGTTACCATGTGCCGGGCATCTTTCTGAGGCCTTACTTATAGCAGCAGTGTGATAGCTTGTGACAACTTTCATCCTATGAGCAGAGAAACTGGAGTTCAGAGACATTAAGGAATGTGTCCGAAGTCATACTGCTAATAAATAGTAAGAATGGGGTTCCCACCAGGTCACTGTATAGAGAGCCTCGCTGCTGCTTAAAATGCCTTACAGTTCAGACAAGGAGCTAAGTGGTATGGACTTCTCGCTCACAACACTTTCATGCCATAAGATTAGCAGAACGTCAGCACTGTCCCCAAGACATGTGTGCATACACCAACATGCACAAGTCAGTGAGGACAGGAAGGACCACGGTTTACACTAAGTATTGAAAGACCTGAATTTCTCTTAACTACAGAAACTTATGTTTCACGGTTTCTCCAGCAAATCCATTTCCGTATGTCTACTACTCTTCTCTCCATTTCTTTTGTCTGTGATGTTTTTCATGTTCACTGTTTACACCCTTCTCATCTTACACACCGTTGATTTCACTGAAAACCTCCAGAAATGCTGATTGGCTCACACACCTCACCTACAGCCTAAGCCTCTGCTCTCCTGCCCTCCCTTTAGAACAGATTTCAAGGGTTTTGTTTATTCCATAACTCTTAACTAATTTAAAATTTGTTCATCTGGCCTAAACTAAAATTCAGGTTAAAGTTTATCTCAGTTTTATTGTCCCAGGACTCATTTGTTTGCATTTTATGAAATATATTCTATAATTTTACCAAGGTTAGTGCTAGAAGTACGTGACTCAAATTCAACTGTTGCCCCACAAGGAAGTGCTGATTTATAAGAAAGATCACAGACATGAGGTACACATGACTTCAAAGGCCACTAATGGCTGTGTTAGTTAGTTATCTAGTTAGTTAGGTCTGGAGTTTGTGTAGGTAAGGTTTGTGGGATAGATGTTATGGGTGGGTAGATACTATTGAGGTGTATTGGGAAAGTGGCTGGAAATGTTCTGTCATTAGCTAATGTTCTAAGGCAGGAGAAAGATGACAGTGACTGGCATTGAGTAAAATATAGTGGAAGCAAAAATGAAATATAAGATAAAATACAAAAGGTAGTATAAGAAAAGTCAGCACAGTGTATGAGACCATGTTAGTATAATGGTTCAGAGACTACGATAGGATGCCGAGACACAGAGTTAAGTGTAGCAGTCTTCAAATAGTTGAAAATAACTGAAACCCTGCCCTGCAACAACTTCTTAACTGTTAGTCAGCTATCCCTGTAAGAAAATTCCTGAGAAAGCCAACTTTTAAGAGGAAAAGGATTCTTTTCATTCAGCTTTAAAAGTTTCTGATTAGGTCACTAAACCCTGTTGACCAAGCACGTGTCTGTGTAGCATGTCAGTTAGGAGCGTTTGACTCAAGAGCTGTTCAAATCATAGAGGATAGAAGAGAGGGGAGGCCAGGGTGAGGAAATGAGACACCGGATGGGTGTGGAGTAAGAGAGAGAGAGGAGAGCTTGGGCCCCAATATCCTTTATAAGCATACCCTTACTTAGCACCTGACTTTAGCTCCCACCTAGAGTATAGAGAACCTCCAAAGGGCCACAGACTGGCTGCCAGGCCTTTAACAATTGGGACCTTTGTTTTTTAGATTTATTTATTTGATTTTTATATTTCTGAATGTATGTATGTATGCACTGTACCATATACGTGCCTAGTGTCCACAGAATTCAGAAGAGGGTCTCCTAGAAATGGAGTTATAGATGTTAACGAGCCAGCACGTGGGTGCTGTGATCTGGACATGGTCCTCTGAAAAGGCAGCAAGTGCTTTTAACCACTGAACTATCTCTCCAGTCCTAACAAATAGGATTTTAAGGGACATGTAATGTCTAAACCATGACAACCAGGGCATATGCATGTGTAGAAATATGCATGTATATTTAGCACAAAAATTGTACAAATACTACTTTATAGTGTGATGAATTCTTTCTTTTTCTATACCTTTTTTGATGTTTTTAAGTGCTAGCTATAATTTAATTTATTTAATGACCTACATTATGAGAAATGCTAATCTAGACTTACAGCTTTCGAATTTCAGAGTTCATCAGAAACTCATAAGAAGGAGGGTGGTCAAGGCATTGATTAATGGGATTAATAGTCTACCCACAGACTTCATGTAGATATAGGAGGGTCTAAAAATTAATATCGCTAGACAATTCTCTGCTGACTCTACTACTTCAGACCCAAGAACTACCTTCAGAAAACTATCGATGCAGACAGTAGGGTCATGGGAGCTGGTGAACTTAAGAAAAATGTGAGAGCTAAAGAGATGGCTAAGCAGTTACCCGTGCACACTGCCCCAGCAGTGGGTCTGAGTTCGGTGTCCAGCACCCAGGCTAGATAGCTCACAGCCACCTATAGCTGCAGCTCCTGGGGGATTCAATGCTTCTCCTGTCTGTGAGCGCTTGCACTCAAATACATAAACCCCCCATAATTAAACATTAATCTTAAAAATAGTGATGTGGGGATAGCACCTGTCTGCTGACCCAGCAAGGCAGTTACCAGCAAACACTTCCATGAGCTTCTCAGGCAATGTTTCAGGATGTCTTCCGTTATCAGCTTCAGTGGCTAATCATGACGTGCCCCTATGGAGGTTAGGATGCTAGAGACAGGCAGCCATGGAATTTAGCATCAAGTGATTGATATGGAAGAAGAGAAAGAGGTTGCTTATTAACATATCCTTAGCAAGTACTGCTTATATTGTTGGGAGAATTAAATACTACACCCAATACCCACTTCGTAATATAGGAGGCATTAGATTTTAGATGCCTTATCTTGCCTTGTTGAACATATTTCACGACATACTAAGAACATTTGTAAGTAATCTAATTTAAATTAATCAAAGTTGCTTGAATTTTAATTAAAATTTATGAAACAAGAATTAAGGGGTGATATACCAAATTAGTGTATTAGACGACAGTACTCCTGTCGTCAGAGATTGCAGGATCCCCATATGACACGCACTGATAATTGTGAAACTGATGAGTTAGCTTTAGCTATCACCTTAAAACAGCCCAGAGTCGGGCTGGAGAGATGGCTCAGAGGTTAAGAGCACTGACTGCTCTTCCAGAGGTCCCGAGTTCAATTCCCAGCAACCACATGGTGGCTCGCAACCATCCGTTATGAGATCTGGTGCCTTCCTCTAATGTGCAGATATACATGAAAGCAGAATGTTGTATACATAATAAATAAAATCTTTAAGGGAGTCTCAACTGAGGGACTACCCTCAAGGGAGGGACAAATCAGATTGTCCTGTAGGAATGTCTGTGTCTGTGTATGTGTGTGGGGGGGGGTGTCTTAATTGATGTAGAAGGGCCTACCCTACTGGGCACATGATTACCTGAGCTGTGTACTAAAGTTAACTCAACAAAAGGCTTGCAAGTGAGTCAGCAAGCTCTATTCTCCCATTGTTTTTGCTCCAAGTTCCTGCTTGGTTCCTGACCTGACTTCCTCAGTGATGGACTGTGCCTTGGAAGTAAAGGCCAAAGAAATCCTTTCCTCTGCTCTTTGTCATGGTATCTTTGTCACAGCAACAGAAAGCAAACTAGAACAGTATGGGATAGCCTTGTATACAAAGCTGAAAAACATATTTCATCAGGGTTTCAGGGTCACCAAGGTCATGGGGACCTTACATTCTACAGTGACTTCTGGATCTGTTTCTGTTCTCTCTCTCTCCCACTTGGAGTTGCATTTGTCTGTAAGAAAGATGGCCTGAATTTTTCCATTAGCCCTGTAAATCCTCTCAACAAAATGAAACGTAAAGTTCTGCCCAATGCTCACCTTTTATTTTGTGTTCTCAGTTTTGGATTAAAAACTTACTGTTTCTCATCTCATCTTCCCAACTAGAAACTTCCGTTGTCTATTGTTTCCCTTCATGACAAGCAATGCAGGTGCATTTTCATTCCCATTCTCAAACTTTGTATAAGTAACTCTCCCTGTCTCAGCAGTCTTTGTTTCCTTTGTCTAGGGGTAGAGCCCTCCAGTGTCAAAGCCTGTCCTAGAAGCCTGACACCTCTTTTTGCCTACTCATACCCACCCCAGCTGCTGTCTGGAAAGGCCAGCCTAGCTGCTGGTTAGCTTTACAATGGCCATGTTTTTGACAAGTCTTTGACATTCATTCTGCTACATTTTTGAAACCACCAAATAAGAAATTTTACATGAATTTTTTAAACAAGAGTATGGTCAAGAAAAAGAACCAAGAGATAGGGATATGGATAGAGTGCTTGCTGTGCAAGCATGAGAATGTGAGTCTGAGTCCCCAACACCAATGTGAAAAGGCTGGGCATAGTTGCATGTGGCCCGCAAGTCCAGCACTTGGAGACAGATAGGAATAGCCTGGGTGCTTACTGACCAGCAAGTTGGACTGAGACAGCAAGGTTAGGTTCAGTGAGAAACCTTGTTTGAAGGGGATAAGGCAGAGAGAAATAGAAGACACCCAACATCCTCCTTTTGCCTGTTCATGCATGCACATGCGTGTATGTACACAGATTCACAAATAAATATATTTTTAATGAAGCAACTAGAACCACACAAACCAACTAGTCTTGAGTTGTTTGTTGTTACCTAGCTTTCAAGTGGAGAACAGAAGTATAATGCAGCCCCCATCCCACCCTGGTGGGAATCCTACAGTCCTTCCCAATACATTAATTCCAGAATAGAATATTGTCTTTGTGTTTTGTTTTTTCATCTTTCCCCCTCTTTTTCTGGGTTGATTATGAGCTATAATATATTTGCATGACTTTTCTAGTCTCTTTCTCACAGTCATGTGGTATTGGTAGAATACCCATCCAGCACTGTGTTTCAGTTACGAAGCATAATGATAACCTTACATGGTGACCTGGCTTATGCAGATTATGAAATCTAGATTATAGCTTTGAGTTTTGCTTCAATTCTTGTTTGTTTGTTTTTTGTTGCATTTCATTTTATTTTTCTGAAACAGTCTTGTTATGTAGGTCAGGCTAATCTTGAACTCATGAGTCCCTTGCCTCGGTTTCTTAAGTGCTGAAGTCATGGGAAATGAAGTTTATTAATGAAACTTGTACTGGGAATTCAAGTATTTATAAGTGTAGAAGAGAAAACTAATAAAAATTTACTGCAGTAGAACTCATATAATGCACTGTGGACCCCTTACAGGGTACGTTCAGTGTGTTTGCTTATTCTATCAGAGCTGTACAGACTCTGCCACTGTCTTTTAACACATTTTTGTTAAACTATCCCCCAAACTTTACTTATCAGCAGTACATCAGATTTCTTCAAATGTTCTTTATGTGCATATATAAAATTACATATGTAATTTTTAATGTTAAAAATTAGTTTTACAGTAAATTCTTGTGTGTTTTCATGCAGGGGATGGGGAACCTGTCCCAGAAAAACAGTCTGTGCCGAGTTTAGAAGAGGATAGGGATGCAACTAGCCCTATCCTAAGGAAGCTGGCAGAGCATGAAGCTCAGCCCCCGCACCCCTCCATAAACAGAAGACCAGAAAGAACAGTTAGCACAGATGACATAGTTGTCAATCTCAAAAAAATTAAATCTTAACTTATTTTAATGTAGGAGTACATATGAATTATGTGTTATGTGTCTGTATAGACACACAAACACAGATACATATACCTTGCCAGTATTATCCACTTAGAAAAGATTATACATTTCCTAACTCTAGGGGAAAACTAGAAACTGTCGGGAGTTTAAACTCCTGCTGTAGTCAGGAGTTTAAAACAGTTGGGATATTAAGTGGCTGAGTACTTGCCTCACACTCTGAGGCTTTGGATCTCTAAAGCAGTCTATAAGAGTAAGTAAGATGAGGGGCTGGAGAGATGGCTCAGAGGTTAAGAGCACCCCTATTCTTCCAGATGCCCTGAGTTCAATTCTAGCAACCACATGGTGGCTCACAACCATCTGTAATAGGAGCTTATGTCCTCTTCTGGCATAAAAGCATGCATGCAGAATGAACACTCATCACAAATAAGTCAAATAAGTCTTAAAAAAGAGTAACATGATTTAAATCCAAATCCTAAGTGAAATATACTTTCAGTTAATGAGAACTTGAAATTCTTTTGAGTTGTATATTAAATGCCACACAGTTTTGGAAAATAAAAGAGAATGGGGAGCTATCCCTTCCACTGCTCTCAATTGGTGGTTGCCCTATTCTGTGTAGAGCTTGTATCTTGCACCACCATCTCAGCTGAGTGCTCTGTTGTAAGGCTGTCTTTGCATGGGAAGATATGTATCAATATCCCAGGTCTCCATGGGCTAGATGTGGCTATATGCCAGCCAACACCTTTCCACTCAGTTTACATGTGAACATGAAAAATAGCTCCAAACAATGCCAAATGTCCTTTGATCTCAGTAGAAATAGGGGTTTAAACTGTTATTGGTGGGATTTGAAGGGATAATATACACACTGAAGTGTTCGAGGGCTTGGGCTGAGCTGGCATCAGGCCTCATGGAATTTTGAGGGTTGCAGCAATGGAAACATTGTAATGAACAAAAGCTACTTATGTTAGAAAGAGTGTATGTGGCTTTTGGTTCTAGAGGAAGAGAGTTGTTAGCCAGGAGGAAGCCATGGGGCCAGGAACAGAAAGCTGAGAATTAATATTTTGATTGCAGACAAAAAGCTGAGAGAGTGAACTGATAGTGGAGTGTGGCCGTAAACTCTCAAACCCTGCCCCCAGTGACTGGCTTCCCAGCAAAAGGTCCCATAACCTCTCCCAGACAGCACCACCAACTGGGAGCTAATACCTGAGCCTGTGGGGACACTTCTCATTTAAACCACTATGATTCTTTAAGCTTAATAAAATCATAGACTTGTGCATTTCTAATATACAGTTCTACTAACTACAGATGCTCAAATCATTACAACCTAAGTTATGAATTAAATATTGCACATACAAGGGATAGTGAAATTGTAAACAGGTCTCTATTAAAGTAGGAGAAGTGAAGTAGCATGGGGCCTTGAAGAAGGGAATGAAGTTGGTGTCTTCTGTAATGGGGTAAGGGGTTTCGGTGTGGTAAAGTGCACCTGAGGTTTGTCAAATTTTGTGGCTGAGAATTCTGAGACCAAGGGTCATTAATTTGCCCCAAAACACACAATGGGGTATTGTTGAAGCAAGGCTAGACCCAGGTCTCACTTGTAGGCTCTGCCCTCAGTGCTTGCCTCTGTTTTTAACATGGAGCAAACATGGCCAACAAAGTTCTATCGAGCAGCCAGTAGCCTCCTGGCTGTTGGTGCCACTGTGGACTCTAGTTGATCTCTGCCTTACCAATAGATGTCACTCCAGTCAACAGTAGTTACTAACAGAGCCTGTAAGGAACTTTGAGAATGCTCACTGCCAATTGACAGGAAGCATGAGGAGCTTCTGCCAGCTTTTGCTAAATACATCGGCTCATATGCTTGGCTTATATGCTGTCCTTTTGATTTTTGATAATGCAAAATGGAGGGTAAATATAAGAGTACAAGTTAAGATTAAATGTTTTAGTTTTATAGAAATGATTTTTTCTGATTTCCTGTATAGTTTATTTCCTTTTATGGACTTTTCCTATTTATAATTAAGTGAAATAAGTAGTATTTTTATCCTAGCTATGTGATTAGAGGCTGGTAATACTGCTTTCCTGTTTTAGCTTTTTTTGAAATGTTCCAAGCTTCAGCCCTTGGTGTAGTTCAGGTGAATTTAATAAAAGTGTAAATTTTGAAAGGGCATTGTTGAATTCCTTTGAGCTGCATTTAAACTATCCTATGCGTTTTTTGACTCTTCCCCACTTGACTCATGGTGCAGTAATCATAATCATTATGGTTTTATTTACAGTTTACAAAGAATACTTTGTATCTATAGTTTGCGCAAGACGGACATGATTGACAGATTGGGAGTTTAATGTAAATGGCAGAAATCTTTGCAGGTTGCTATATGCTGTTTAGGTGTGCTGGCCTGGCCTTGGGAAGATAGGGTGGATGAAGCAGCTTCAGTTGTTTGTTTTGTTTGTGTAACAGTTT
The DNA here is from genome assembly GCF_003668045.3 of Cricetulus griseus. Taxonomy (NCBI): domain Eukaryota; kingdom Metazoa; phylum Chordata; class Mammalia; order Rodentia; family Cricetidae; genus Cricetulus; species Cricetulus griseus. Next base: position 50,961,535 of record NC_048595.1, on the reverse strand, counting down.
CTGTAAATTACTTTCCCCCACCCCTTAGGTTTTCTTCCCAAAGCTAACTTGTATTGAAAGTGTCAGAGACAACTAATATAAATCTAATTAAGACATTATAGTTTGGGTTGATTGCCTTTCGATAAGCCTGATTTTGTGCTGGAATCAGTAAAGAAGATAAAGAAGAGAGAGGCTGATGACTATTCTGAACTGGGGGCAGGCTCAAATCATAGCTCCTTTTAATTTGCATTGGAAAGATACTGTCCCCCAAAGTGCTGCTTCTCAGCAGGAAAATTGGACATTAGCATGATACCAGTTAAAGTTGGCCACAAAATAAACAGTTGCATTTCTATTGCCTACTGCTCTGAAATAGAGCTGTCTTTCCCATGTGAGCCGAGTGACTAGTGTCACAGCCCACAGTATGCAGTCCCTATGTGAGCAGGGTGACTGAGTGTCACAGCCAGCAGCATGCAGCATCTGAGGATCTGACTGGAGAACCAAGGATTTTTTGCAGCTCCCCGGCAGACTTCACCAGGCAGCTTTCTCCTGCTGGCAGATGTGACTGTTATGTTGAGGCAGAGATTGAAAATAGCTTAATTGATTGTTTCTCATGATAGAAACAGACTGATAGGTTGCCCTTAAAAGGAATAAAGCCTGAACAAAAAAAGAAAAAAAAATAGGCCCAAGGTCGTGAGAAGAGAGAGGACAGAGTCGGTGGGGAGAGTGGCGCTGCTTCCAGCATCGACTGTTAGGCTTGCAGAAGCCCTGAAGGGAGCATTCCCACAGCATGGTCCACGGGGGGTTCCCAGGTAAGACTTCTGTTGCTGATGAGATCTGCAGGTCTTGCTGGATGCAATCAGATGCCGTTTTAATCTTGGTGCAGAGTATCGGTGCAAAGATCTCAACAGCAGTAAGTAAGCTAAAGCATCTCTTAAGTGAGAGAGAGAGGGCAGTTAGGCATGTGCAAGGTAGGTGCATGCTGGCAGCAAGCCTCACCGTACCTTTCGTGGGTATCTTGGCCGGAATCATCCTAGGATGTTTTTGAAAAGTGAGGCAGTTTATCAGACTGTCAAGACTATGCTAGTAGTTTCTGCGCCAAAATCCTTAGCACTCCGGCATGCAGTATACTTGCCTTTCAGCATCGGGAGTGAGAAGTAGATCTCCTGGACATTTATTAGCATTATTGCTGCAATCTGTGGCTTCACTATGATGAAAAGGCAAAGGTATTTACATTAGAACGTGTTAGAATGAGGATGTTCTGATTAATTTTAAACGTGAGTAGTCAGCATTTTAGATGGAGATGAAAGCAGAGTATCACCAAGAAAGCAGCAGCACACAAAAGGCTGTTTTGTTTTGTTTTTTTTCTAAACTGTAAGTAGTCCTTAAATACCATTTGATCATTGTGACTTGTCCTCTGTCTCCATCATCTGAGCCTGCAGCTTTAGTTCATTAGGTGTGGGGGCTCAGCCTCCGCAAGCATCACCAGCAACTTCTTGTTAAATATACATTCTGACTCTCAATAGCATGAGCTTCTGTTTGACTTTTTAAAAATTAATGTTTTAGACCCTGAGCTTTTTTATCCAGTTCAGATGTGAGATCTTTAGAACCAATAAGGGTCTTCTTAAGTACCTTTTTCTATGGAGTCAGTTTTATTCAGCATCTGATGCATTGTGACTTTCTTTTCATTTTCAGCAGAATGAGTCAAACAAGGTTTTCTCCTACACCAGCAGGACATATGCAGCAGTCCCAGTTTAAGCAAACAAGGCTTATTCCTGGCTGTTCTCTCGAGATAACAGCATGAACTTTGCTTTTTACTGCAGCATCACTTCTGGGCATTTTGGTGTGAGGGTGCTGTGTGACCTGTTATTTAGTCTGTGTATTTAGTTTCCAGGAGCTCTTAAACAAATGCGTCACAGATTCCTCACAGGGACAACAGTCTTCATTGTGTTTATTTCTGTTCTGCAATTAGAATTGCTTTCTGGTAGCTGTCATCTTGACAATACTACTTCTCAAACTTGCATTGACAAATAAACTGTGGGGATGGCCTAGAACCTGCTGGATCTAGCTGCTTCTCTCTAGATTCCTTAAGCCATTGGCTCATTGTGTTTGTATTTCAGTTTCTCTTTTGTTTTTGTTTTGTTTGTGTGCTGTCTTTTATCTTTTATTTAGATCAATCCAAATTATAAATACATTTAAATCACCTCACTACCCTGAAGTTGATATTGTCTATGCTTCAAAGGCTTGGTAAAACCCTCAGGAGTTGCCATAGCAGTTTTCTGGAAACTGATTAAGTGGATGCAATAATTAGGAATTTTAATGTCCTTTACATTTAATCAAAATAATATAGGAACTCAGTTTTAAAAATGTGATTAGCTATAAATGTGTGCTGTAGTGGAGCATTTGTGTGCTGTGTATTTTGTTCACCATGCTTCTGCTTAAGGATTAACTGGGCTTTTTATAGTAAACATCTGTGACATTAAAAAAAACTTCTGTTTTTATATGTTTAACTCCAAATTAGTTTTAAAGATTTGTTTGTTTATTATCTATATATATGTGTGCTTAGATGAGTTTATGTAAACCATGTGCCTGCAGGTCAGAGGACAGCAGATCTGGAGTCACAAAGTGTTGTCAATACCTGTTGTAGATGCTAGAAATCAAATCTCAGTCTTCTGCAAGAGTCATAAACACTGTTAATCACTGAGCCATTTCTTCAGCTCCTAGTTCCAAAATATAGTTATATCTAATGTCAGAGTGTTCATTGTTTCTGTATTCAGTTAACTTTACATGTTTATTTGTTTGTTTTTATTTTGTATGGAGTGGGCAAGCTGTTGGTGTCTTAGATTTAAGTATGGTACTGACTAACATGATCCTGTCTAAAAATAGGAAAGTATTGTGAACCAGGTAAGGTGTACATCCTTATCATTGCAGCATTTGAAATCTGAAGGACAAAGATTCTTGTGACTTTGAGAGTAAGCTAGGCTACATAGTGAGAGAGAGAAACTGGAGGCAGGGAAGGTTGGAGGACAGAAAGGGAAGGGAGGGAGAGCGGGAACGACAGAGACATACCAGAAAGTCCATCGAGAGCAAAGAAGCACTGTAAGCAGGGCCAGTGGGAGGGAAAGGAGAGAAACTCAACAAGAGGGTGCCTCTCATACTGTGTTTCAAAGTTTATAAGTTTACATATTTTTCTGAACTAGAAATTATAGTTGTAGATAACCTAATGAGCTTGTATGTTAGAACACTGAAATATAATTTCTAGTTTCATTTATTTCTTTTTAAAAATATGTTTACTATATACTCAGCTAACTGCTTTGTACACTTTATTTTCTTTGTAGTTTCTCACACAGTTTTATACATTATTGGTCTTATTTTATAGGTACATGACTCCATAGTCTGTTTTTAATATGTTTCAACTGTGCATATTTTCAAGTAATCCATTTCATATGCCAAGTCAAATTGACAACTTTCCTCTTAATTAGTAATGTATTTTTATATCTATTCATTGGGCAGATAGATATGCAAATCAGATTACCCTACCCCTAAAGCATGCTGACAGTCTAAATTCTGAAAAAATCTCCGCTATATTCTCCAGCACTCCACATTTTAATATTGAGGGTTCCCATTCAAGCAAATGAGACTGAATTTGGAAAATTACAGTAATGGAGATGTGCCATGAGCTGAAGCGTGCGCCTTACTGTTTGAGGCAGAGCGCAGCATGAGCCAGACCTCCCTCTCGGCACCAGCAGATTTCTCTTCCTTCACTGAAAAATTAGTGCATTCAGAGAAGCTGTGGCAGGTCTCCTGGTGTTAGCCAGATGGAAATGGGTGAGTTGGTGGCTTCGTGGATGTTTAGGTAAAATTTGGAGAAAAATCTACTTTGAGTCGTTCCTTATTTCTGTGTTTGTCCTGGTTGAGATGGCTAGCATCCATATTTTACTCAGTAGTGTCTCAAATTGCACTTGGATAGTTTTAATGCCTACTTTAGGTACTCATATCCTGCAGTCTCTGCTGCCTCAAATCTTAACAGATGTAATACAGATGCAGGCACATCCTGGGAATGGGTGACCTCACAGTCTCATGAAGCAAAGATCTTGCAGTATACAACATTCTAGGAAAGAGTAACATCTGATGGCTAGAAGGCTAGCTTCCTAGCTGAGTGGTACTGGGAGACTATGATGCTTCTTTGTTTCTTTTTTTTAGTTTGGTTCTGGCCTGGACCTCACTATTTAACCCAGGTCAAATTTGTAATCCTCCTTCCAGGTATGGGAATTTCAGACATGAGCAACCAGACTTCTTGGGAACTTTTGATATGTTTGTAGGGATAAAGAATGCTGTATTCTGTGTCAGTTGTGACTGCTGATCTGTGTTATATGGAACTGCTGAAGGCTCCTTTTCATGTTTATTGCCTTGCTTCTTTGAATGTCAGGCATTGTGGTGTATGTTTAATAACTTGTTAATTATTTAGTTCCCTATTTTAATTGTTTTTTAATAAGTGACATTGTGGTAGGTATATATTCCGGATTGCAGAGTAAGAGAACCTGTGGAACTTCCTTCCCGTTCTTCAGGCCCCTGAGATCTGCAATATGTTTTCTTAGATTTAATTACTACTTCCCTTGTGAACATGGTATCTGTGGCTTGTAGTGCTGTGCTGAGATTAGGTGTCAAGGTTTTGCTTTTCCATACAATAAGAGTTTAAGTTGTTGTCTTCAGTCTCTGAATGTATACTGTGCCTTTTTATTCTAAGTCAAAAGGTACAGAACCTATCAGTGAGCAGAATAGTTCTCTAAGTATGGCCCACTAACCTCCATAGGGACTTTTTGACCCCATGAAAGGAGGGTGTGACAATCTGCAGACTGTAGGGTTTATAATTATTACAGATGATCCACAGATATGGGGCCTGGTATTGTGAAAAGGAAGTAAAGCCCAGGAAGGGAGTAGGGCCATTATCAGATGTGCTTCAGGGCATTTCATTACATATTCACTAGCAATCCAAGCTCAGAATAGCTACAGTTTTCACATTACATATGAAACATCCTAGGCTAATCATGGGCAGCCTGAAGGTTTCCAGTGCAACTGGAGAGATGGGCTTAGGCTCATATCCAAACCCCAGCCACGCACTCCTCCTCGGCTTTGTTAAAGAAGCCAATCACTCAGGACCTAGACCTGGAGATCTAGGAGACTGGGTGGCCTGTGCAGCCCCAAAGCACTCAGGAATTCACTCTTGGGAGACTAGCCACAGGCTTCACCATGACTGCAAGTGCCCTTCAAACCAGGCAACAGGACTTTGTCCTTTGAGCACCTCCTTGACAGATTCTGGATGATGCTGGTAACATAGAATTCCACTAAAGTTTAAACAAAGGCAACTTTCCTGAAAGGGGTAAACTATGCTCAGTATCCCATCCTCAACATCTGAAGGCCACAGTCCTACATGAGTTAAATGTGGACTTCCTGAGTGACATATAGCTTCAATTTCTTGGGAATACAAAAGTGAGTGGAACCTGGTTCTGAGTGAGTGCCTGTCCTTTGAGGGAGATAGCTGTTAATACCTTCTCACCAGGCAGGAAAAGTGTGGCTTCAAGAGCTCCAGGTAATTTTTTGAATCTGTGACACAGATAGATATATGGGCCTGTCCTGCACAGGACAGGGGCAGTTCACTTAGTCTCCACCAGCCTCCAGATTTTCTAGGAGAGACTATGGAAGTATTATTTATTACATGAGATCATTTATTTGAAGGTAACTCTGTAGCATCAGTTATCATTATAAACTGGAGTTGGGAATTGCCCCTAAAATTTCAGGTTGGTGTCAAATAGCTAGTTCCAGGCTCTACCTTCTTCTTAGCTGTGCAACTCCCTTCTTCCTCTGAAGTCCAGATCGTCTTTGTCTATTCTTTTTCTTATGAGGTTAGCACTTGGTCACTGATGTGTGAGATCTTGTCGTGGTCCTTCCTGCCAGCTGCTTTCAAGGTGGGATCTGGTTAAAGCTGTTATATCTTTGTGTCTGAAAACGTATTGCAAAAAAACAAAAAGATGTTAAAGTTCAAAGCATAACCACAAATGCTTTACTGCTATGCACAATACCAGCCCCTGAGCTAACATCATCTGCTGGTCTATGGGAAGGGTGTGGGTGACAGGCATCATCGGCTGCTTTTGACAGTCTTTGGTATCTATTTTGTGTCAGTGTCAAAGTCCTTGCTGCTCAGAACATAATCTTTTTTTTTTTTTTTACTACATTTTTCAGGTATGTAGGAACCTTTATGTGCAGCTGTGGTCTCCTTCCTGACTGATGCACTTGCTGTTTAGATAAATGGAGACCTAGGTCAATAGAATCTAAAGTACGGTATTAAGACTGAACTTAAAAAAAATTGTTTAACTTTATTTTATATGCATTGATGTAAAGGTATCAGGCCCCTTGGAACAGGAGTTATGGACAGTTTTGAACTGCCATGTGGGTGCTGGGAATTGAACCCATGTCCTCTGGAAGAACAACCAGTACTCTCAGCCACTGAGCCATCTCTCCAGCCCCAAGGCTGACCTTCTTAAAATAGATATTCTTTTATTGTAGAAAGAGTATAATTTATCACTTAACACCTTTTCACATATATGATTCCATAGGGGTAGCAATTTACTTTATTGAGTGTGTGTGTGTGTGTGTGTGTGTGTGTGTGTGTGTGTGTGTGTGTGTGTAGGCACACATATGCACATATACTGCACATGTGTAGAGATCAGAAGACACCTTGCAAAGTTGGTCCTATCCTTCCACAGTGGGTTTCAAGGATTGAACTAAGGTTGTCAGGCTTGATTGCAAATGTTTCTTACCCATTGAGCCATCTTGAAGGCCCAAGGAGTCAGCTGTTTGCACTGGTGCAAACCATCTCTTCAGAACATTTTCGTCATCCTAAACTGAAGCTCTATAATCATTGACAGCATTGCTCTCCCCACCCACCCTCCCCCGGTCCCTAACCTATTAGCTCCTGATAACCACCATTGTATTTCCTATTTCTATGATTTTGATTTTCCCTTAAAGGGAATCATATAGTATTTGAGCTTATGTGACTGACTTCTTTCACTTAGCACAATGTCATCAGGGTTCATATACATTGTAATATGTGACAGGATTGTCCTCATTTTAAAAGCTGCATGGTATTTCGATATGTGTATGCACCTTTAATTATCCATTTGCTCATTGGTAGACACTTGGGCTTCTTCTACCTCTTGGCAGATGTGATGGACACTACTGTGCATAAAGCTGTGGATCTCTTCAAGTCCTGCTTTTAGATCTTTTGGATATAAACTGAGATTGCTCAATCACATGGCAGTTAGACTTATAAGTTTTTTGGAGGAATTCTCCCACTCTTTCCATAGCAGTTGTGCCATTTTACCATCTAACAGCCATGCATGCACAAGGACCCAACTTCAAGTTCTCACAACACGTGTATCTTTTACAGCACCCATTCAACTGAAATAATAATTGACTGTAGTTTCAGTCCTTATTTGGTCATGCTTAGTGATGCTGAGCATGCTCTCACATGCATCCTGGCAATTGTATGTAATTTTGGAGCAGTATCTCTTCACATCCTTTGCTCTTTTTTAAAGTGGGTTGTTTCATTTTGTTGTTTAATTACAAGTTCTTCAGTGTATATTCAAGATATGAATCATCTATAGAGTATATTCTTCATTCAGCTTATGGCTTTTCAATCTGTTGATGAATGAACGTTTAATTTTGATACCATCCCCATTTGTCTATCTTTACTATGGCATCATGCTCAAGAAATCATTACCAAATCTGGGTCATGAAGAGTTGCCTTATTTCTGTCTAGAAATAGTGTAGTATGGGGAGTAGAGCTTATTTACCTGACTCCTAAAAAACAAACAAACAAACAAACAAAAAAACACCTTTAAGCCTACATTAAAATCCCCAATTCCCTTGCCCTTTTCCTCCCTCTACCCATTAATACCCTCTGGAGCATGTTTATGGTGTTGTTGCTCTGATGCATGCTCATTGTACTGCCTTGTAGTCTGCATTAGAAGTCACTCTGTCTGTTTCATGTTCCACAGATTTTGGTAGAGGTACAGTGAAATATCTGGTCACATCTGCCCAAGGAGTGCCCACATGACAGTGTCACTGAGCTAAAGGTCCCTTTCATTCCCTCTCTCCCTTTTATGAGGTTAACTTTTAATTGAGAATGTTTTGCCTATTCAAAAGATAGCACCATCAAAGTTTTCAGTCACTTGGTTTCATACCCATCGAAATAGAAATTTGAAGGATTATCTTCATTTTCTTCCTGTCAATCTTCATTAACAAAAGCTTCAGAACCACAAAACTATCCTTAAGAAAATTGCCAACTCCTTTGCCACCCTTTCCAGCACAGCAGCTTTTATTTTTACACTAGCGTTTGGACCGTTTTATGAAGCCTTTGGGTGAAAGCAGGCATGATTTCCATTAAACCTGTGGCGAGACTGAGGCTGGACTAAATAAATGATCTGCCCAAGATTTCTTGTCTAAGTAATAGTCAGGTTCTTAACCTGACTAAGAAATAGAGTCTGTAGTTCCTTCCCATGGTTCTACATTAGTGCCCCATGGCCTCTAAACCGTGTGAAGACACTGATGCCCTTTGTAACAGTAAGGAGAACTTGCTGGTGGCTGCTTTCTTCACCTGAGGTCTGTCTATGTGCTGTTTATTTCAGAAATGCTGGCACTCAAGTTCAAGGCTCTATGTGTGCAAGGCAGGTGCTGTACCACTGCACTATACTCCCAGCTCTGTTGAAAACCTCATAGAAACTCAGAGGCCATGAGATAAAATTGTTAAATGCAAGTGTTTATTATTGTTGAGTATTATTTGAATGAAATGTTTAGGTCACATTATAGCAAATGATAAAATCCATGTGTTTTTTTTTCCCCATTAAACTAATTTCAAAGGATTCATGGGATATTTTTGGTCACTGTTTAAGAATTAATTTCTGTGCAACCTTGTGCCTGTTAGTTAAACTCTCACAGTCTGTTTACTCTTGTGTAAAATAAAGACAATTATAGCAATTTTAAAACATGATGTGTAATTAAAACTGGTTTAGTGGCGATTTTAGGAGCTCTCTAGGAGATAAGAAAAGCTGTATCTGCTGAGGGAACAAACTTCCTGAACAGAGAACTGGCAGGGACCAGGCACCACGCTGAACTCTACATCTTTAACTTAAGTTCTCAAATAACTTGGGCTGGAAAAGGGATGGAGATGTAAAGTTAACTACTTTGTAAGAGACTAGTAGGTAAAGTGTAGCAAAATGGAATTTGAAAAGTAGCTTTTTCTTTAACTTTACCATGTATCTTTTTTTTGGGGGGGGGGGACGGGAGGGGAGTTCCGAGTCAGGGTTTCTCTGTGGCTTTGGAGGTTGGTCTCGAACTCACAGAGATCCACCTGCCTCTGCCTCCCGAGTGCTGGAATTAAAGGCGTGAGCCACCACCGCCTGATTTACCATGTATCTTTTAATAAAAGTCTACAGCCTGGCTTACCATGTATCTTTTAATAAAGGTCTTTGACCCTAAAGTTTCTTTCTAAATAATAAACATATGAATGACACAAAAAAGACATCATTATTGCTTTAATCTTCCTAAGCTTTTACTCACTGCAGTAGGAGTGTGTGTGTGTGTGTGTGTGTGTGTGTGTGTGTGTGTGTGTGTGTGTGTGTTGGGGATGCAGTTATTGTAATTATGAGATACTGAAGGGTAAAACAACCAGGGCCTGCCCAGCATGGTGGCACTTGGAAGGCAGAGGCAAGTAGATCTCTATAGGTTGGGGCCAGCTTGGTCTACATAATGAATTCCAGACAGCAAGGGATATACAGATCCTGTCTCAAAAAAAAAAACAAAAACCCAGCAGAACTTGTGTGTGTGTGTGTTTGGCAGATGCTGTACCATTGGACCATATCCCCATTCCTAATAAGAATTTTTGATTCACTTGCAACCTAACCTATCTCTTGATCAGTGAAGGTACTAAAGAATTTCTAAGTTTGTGGGGGTTTTTTGTTTTGTTTTTGTTTGTTTGTTTTTTCTTTCTTTCTTTTTTGGTTTTTCGTGACAGGGTTTCTCTATGGCTTTGAAGGCTGTCCTGGAACTAACTCTTGTAGATCATGTGGTCTTGAACTCACAGAGATCCACCTGCCTCTGCCTCCCAAGTGCTGGGATTAAAGGCGTGTGCCACCATCACCCAGCAAGTTTTTGTTTTTATATATCACTTATATATTTATGCTGCACCTGTAGCTCTGCATTTATTGTTCTGAGGTAGTTTCTTCCCTGCTGGTGCTAACAAGACAGTATGGGATAATGAATGACTAACGACAGCTCGACTGAACCTTGTTGCTTCTCAGCTAGAATTCTGCGTCCTTCTTCTCTGAGCTTTATTCAGTTATTTGAAATAATACTCTGTATGAGGCCTGATTGCAAGTCCATGTGACGAGAAGAGTTGGTTCTGTTTTCTGTCACTAAGGGGCCAGGTCACCTGGCAGATACCACATTATAATTCCTTTCTATTTTCTACCACACTTTAATTATCTGAAACTTAACATTTTTCCTCCTCCAGAAAATATAATTAAACACCTAATGCTGTCAGTGCCAGTGCTGGCGACAATGAACTGATGCCCGCAGGGACCTTTGCTAAGCAGCTTTGCATGAGGCATTGACTGGAAACAGATCTACTTAGTTCTTTCTCCTTTCTCCTTTCTCCAGAGTCTACTCAGTTCTTTCTCCTTTCTGCTGTGCTGTAACCGCAGGGTATTTGCAACACAATATTCCTATGGTGACTTCAAACAAACAAACAAAAAACCTACCCATTTTGAAATGCACATTGTAACACAAATGATTGTAAAGAATTCTTTAAAAATTGTATTCTGTTTTTCTCAGTGCTGTTTTCAAATTGAAAACATTTTTACTGATTTCTCATACTTAGATCTTGTTTTCACTGACCCCCTTCCCAATCCAACAAAAGTCTATAGAGGTCTACTAAAATAATGTAATAAAGGCAGCACCTTTGTCCCATATCCAGAAAGTGACAGAGAAGACAGATAGCAGTGAAAATGGAACCCTACCTCAGCTAATCCAGGAACAATATTTTGGGAAATACAGGTGGAGTAAACTGTTGCCCTGGCAGCAAAGCCTCATGGCCACAGAGTGTAGCAGAAAGCCTGTGTACTTGGACATGGGTGTATATGTTACTTTATTCCCTACTGAGGTGGATATACTTCCCCTCAGGACTAACCTGATTTGGTGTTGTTTTAACCATCAGATGGTCAACGAACCTAAATTTGTCTTTGTAGATTGATCATTTGTCAACTCTCTGCCCCACTGCATGAGTGCCTCAAAGTGTCTCCACATCTCTCCTTACCCGGGGGCTTTTGCTGAGTGGTCAGGCTTGTGGCCTGAAATAAAGACAGAATGAGCTGGGCCAAGACCTGTGGAAGTGAGAAGTGAAGATGGCCCAACTGTACCTTCAGTTCAGACCTCACCCGTTGCCTCAGTGTTGAGACTGATAGTGTCTGACCTGAGGAGTTTTGGATTCTGTTATTTGATCTGCCATTTGTTGTGATTAAGCTCTCAGACCTTCAGTGTCCTTGATTTCAAATTCTGGTCTGGCTTCTTTGTCTCTCCAAACTAAGCATAGCTATTAAGAGGTCACTGTCTGCTGTCACATAACTGAAAGAGCCCCATGGTACTTGAAACTTTCAGTGTTTTTGACAGTATCTAATTCAGTCTTTACTTTTTTCTTTTAAATCACCCATATAGTAAGTAGCATATGACTGTTAAGGAGCTGATATTTAGAATTTTTAATGAATAAATGGAGTAAAATTAATTATTACTATGTCTTCTTAAATTACGTTTGGTCTCTTCCCCTAGCTGCCATTAATCCAGTTTATATCCATTTCCTGTCACCCTTACGTGCATAGTTGAGGCCTGCCAAATGGCCAAGTTTCCTGTTCTTCCTGCATGAGCCATCCTTCCCACTCCAAAAACTGCTAAAAGCATTCAGCCATCTCTACGTTAGGTTTGGAGCTACTAGCCCTTACTGTAGTTTCAGGGTTGTCTTCTCCATTTCCAAGTTGCAGGCAGCCAGTCAGCCATTGTCAGTTATTGGTACCCTAAGCCTGCCATTGTTCCTCTTGTGCTTCTCTTTGCAGCTGAGCATCACCTTAGTTCCTTTATCAGCCTTCCCATTCTCTTCCTCAGACTTGCAGACAGCTCACAAACATTATCACGTTTGTCTTTCTCCTTTTCTATTAAAATACACTAATTTTGCTGTTTTTCTTATCACTCCACGGTTTTCTTCTTGATCTTTTTGTGCTCTCCTTGTTTCTCTGCAAGTAATGCTGTGTTTACCACTGACTAGTTAAACTCCTAACCCCTGCCCCAGAGTCAGACAATAGATGTTTCCCCTAAGTTAGAAATTCCAGGGCTGGAGAGATGACTCAGCGCTTAAGAGGACTGGCTACTCTTGCACAGAACCTGAGTTCAATTCCCAGCAGTTACATGGCAGCTCACATCTTTCTGATGCTCCAATTTCAGGGTATCTGGCACCTGCACAGATACACATGCAGGCAAAACACCAATGCACATGAAACAAACAAACAGCTAAAAAAATAAATAAAAAGAAATTGCAAAAAGACGTAGTTACATTTAGCTTTTTCCTCCTTCGTCTAGCTGACATGAATACAGCATGCATCGTAGTGTGGTGTAGCAAACAGGATTTGGCATGGGGCACTTCCAGACCTGACACCTAGCTATACATGCCACTTAGGAACTGCACACTGAGCAGTTTCCAACCTTGTACTGGCCCCAGTTTTACTGTCTCAAGCAAATAACTTGTGTTGTGTGTTATAGGCATGGTCAGAGGATTTTGTATTCTTGTCTTTCAGCTGTGAGATGTTCAAACATTTTCAACTATGAAAAGAACAGTGAATTCTCACACACCATTTTTCTTAAATATATATAATATGTACCGTGCTGGCTTGTTTTATGTCACCTTGACACAATCAAAGGCCAGGTTTTAGTCATCTGAAAGGAGGGAACCTCAATTGAGAAGATGCCGCTATAAGATCTGGTTGTAGAGCATTTTTTTAATTAGTGATTGATATGAGAGGGCCCAGTCATTGTGTGTGGGGCCACCCATGGGCTGGGTTTTATAAAGAAAAAAAAGTAGGCTGAACAAACCATGGAGAGCAAGTCAGTATGTGGCACCCTTCTGTGTCCTCTCTATCAGCTCCTTCAGGTTCCTGTCCTGTTCGACTTCCTTCCCTGACTTCCTTCAGTGATTGACTATGATATGGAAGTGTAAGCCAAATAAACCCTTTCCTCCACAGCTTGCTTTTGATCTTGCTCTTTCATTGCAACAATAGTAATCCTAACTAGGACATGTACTATTCTACCTAATTCAATAATAATCAAGTTTTTCTACATTTCCTGTATTTACATATTATGTTTATTTTCTTTTTACATTCCTAGATATCTTTGCATTTCATATACACATACACACCACTTAAAAATAGAGCTGCTGTGTCACACACCTAGACTTCCTACACTAGAAAAGCTGAAGCATGAGTATCAGGGTTCAAGGCCAGACTGAGGAGATCCTGACTTAAGAAAGAGAAAAGCACCATTAATGTACCCAGCTCTCTATTATTGTTTTTTTCTAATATATAATCCATAATAAAATTTCTATTAGATCAAAAATTTTCTACTGATTTGTTCATATCCAAGGTTTATATATTTTTTAAGTGAACATTGAAATATATACTCAGGCTTTCTGGTGGTGGCGCATGTCTTTAATCCCAGCACTCAAGTGGCAGAGGCAGGCAGATCTCTGTGAGTTTGAGGCCAGCCTAGTCTACAAAGGGAGTTCCAAGACAGGCTCCAAAGAAAGCCTGTCTTTAAAAACAAAAACAAAAAAACAAAAAGAAACAGTATATATATATATATTATATATATATATATATATATATATCAAAAAAACTCTATTAAAGTTTCCTGAATTTGCACAGGCCTCATCTAGTTCATTCAAGAGAACATGACAGCATGTTCTCTTCATGGCTCTTTAATCAACTGTTTCATTTCTGTTTCCAAAGGACACTTCTTCCTTGACATCTAAAAACAGAGATTAATTATGTCTGGTTTTAACTCTGGATATAAATGGAAACATGCTACTCACATTTTCCTGCCTTGTTTGGCTCAGCAACGAGTTTCTTATATTCGGTGATGTTGTTCCCTGTGAAGTACTTGCTTTTGTTGTATTTCCAGTGTAACAACATACAGTGATGTGTGTTGGGTAATAGCCTCAGGTCACGAGGAATCAGGTCAGTAGAGAGCAAGAGCCCCTAGTCAGCAGGAATTTCTTAGTCCCAGCCTAATCGTTCTGCCCCACCTGCAGAAACAGTGTTCTCAGATATGAAAAACAATGCACCTTGCTTCCAGCCAAACCACAGAAAATAACTGTAACTTCCTTGTAGCTCTCCTTGTATGTGTATATACCTGTCCCCAGCACCTCTAAACCTGCTCACCCTTCATCCCTCGGAAAGGTTGAGCCCCTCACTGTTCCAGTAAAGCAGTCCCAGCCTGTTGATCAAGTCTGTCTGCTTCTCTGCCTTGATTCTCTTGTGTTTGTTTTCTATTGTATGTAAGTGGACATTGTGAAGATTCTAATCGATGATTTAGAATGTCCCAAGAAGTAACCATAGAGTCTAACAAGAAAGGCTTACCTTAATTTTATTACTGGTATAAAACCTTGCCTTTAAGTTTTCTGTCTGCATATTGATTGGTTTAGTTTTGATTCATCTAATGGAAAAATTACAGATTTCTCTCCTAGTTAAGGCCTCCTCCCCCACCCCCTGCACATACGTATACACTGTATGCTGTCTTCAGGAAATAATGACTCTTGCTCAAGTTGACTCTTTTAACTCTTATTCTTCTAAATCTGTGGTTTTATTTTTATATCAAATACAGATTTAAGTTTTGTGAATAAAGGGAACTAAATAACTTTAAACTATAATACTTTTTACTTCTGGTCCAGATTCTCTCATGGGTTCTAGAGACAAACTCTCTGGGGTGAACAACTTCAGTACTTGCTCCCCCGTGTCACCTGCAAGTGTTCTTAGCTGTGCTTTAGTTTCCTTACCTGCAAAGCTTGAGGATTCCTTCCTATAAGAATCTTCCGTAAAAGCCAGAGGCATTCAGCTGTCCACGCTGGGAGCAACGTCTAACACATGAGATCAACCTGAATATCAGTTACTCTTCTGCTCAAAGGCTTCTTGGTTTTGTGTTTTGACTGTTAATCTCCCATATAGACTTATATGACATTATCAAGCCTGCATGTTGGCAAAAATATCAACTATACTTCATAGCCTCCTTTTTGTTGTAATTTTAGTTTCTTTATGCTAATGTGTTGGCATCATTTTCTGTTGGATATGAATATTCACCTGAGATGTGCCACTTGAGTTCACATTTCATTTCTCCTGATTAGCTTTGCTTTTCCTTTAGATATTTTTACTTCCCAAGTCTGCATATACTAACTCAGAAAAGTAAAAGTTGTTTACTGAATATAGAAAGAAGACACTGGGGTATTTATCATAACTGATTTTTAACAAATGACATTATTGAACTTGGGGGAAAATGTTTATAATACTGCCTTTGTATCATTGTACTCTTTGTTCTTGGAAGTAGACCAGGTAGCTAAACCATCTGAAACTGCACTGAGTCTTTATTCCAGTGAGTTGAGCATTTGCTATTAAAATACTGGGCAGTGATTTGAATTAAGTATCTTTCTGAGAGAAAGGCTTTGTTACTTAGCAACACCTAATATCCTGTGATGATGGCAAAGCACTCTGAGGCCCACTAGAGAGATCCTTCTGGCTTCCTTGGACAAGGAAAAGGCATCTGATGCTTTAATGGAAAATTGTAAACAACTAGATTGTTTTAGTTTTTCAGTTTTTTTTTCCCAAATAACATTGCCATAAGAGTGGGAAATCATATTTAAGACAAATTTTACCATTGAACTGAGCCACAAGACTGTTCTGTCCAGTTATGTTGATCTAATGTTCATTCAGGGTGCATGAGTTAGCCTGGGGTAGAGGGAAGTAGGTGACTTATTTCCTCCTCTGGTCTCTAGTTAGAAGGGGAAGGACATCCAGGTTCTTACAAATGGAAGCACAGCCACTTCCCTGGCTCTGTAGAAGTATATAGAAAAAACAGCATCTTTCCATCGTAGGTCCTGGTACATAGTAACGATAGAAAAGAGAACAACTTTATTAAATACAGATTTTGTGTGACATGGGAACTTTTAGAAGGAAATAAGCTCCAAAGAAAGGAATAAACTTAATAACAAAATGGGTAGTCTTGGAGAAGTAAGTGGCATGTGTTCTAATGGTGATAAACTGTGGGAATGCATCTATGCAGAGTCTCCTCTGAAGCTTTGTGTTTTCAGGGAAACATGCTCCTTGCCCCAGTGTAGACAGGGCATCAGAGGTAAGCATGTTCCTTGCCCCAGTGTAGACAGGACATCAGAGGTAAGCATGCTCCTTGTCCCAGTGTAGACAGGACATCTAATGACAATGACCCTAACAACCTGCTAGAGAACTGATCAGAAAACCTTTCTAGGCTTTATTGCCTTTCAGGGAAATGAGTTTCTCAGTTGCCAAGTTCTGTATTGTTGGGAGGGATAACTGAGGTGGCTTCTCCATGGCTGGGTACGTGTCTAGCATGGATGTATGAGGCCTGAGTTTATCTCAGCACCACAATGAATATCGAAATCAGATATGGTTAAGATCCTGCATCGTTATAACACTATTTTGTTGTTTAAAGCTAGTATTGTGTAATTTTATGTATAGATGTTTGTGTATACAGAAAAGAAAATATGAGTTTTAAGTTGTTATTTATGGGAACGTCTGGCTAGGTTATTAGTACAAAACATTACACTTTATTTTGCCACGTTGTTTGTGGTGATGACGTTAAGAGAACTGATCTCTTATATTCTTTCTTCCCTCCCTGCTAGTTGTCATAGAAAGGACTCCTGGTGGCCCTGAGCTCAGCCCCACATGGGGTTCCCCTGCTGCAGAAGAATCACATGTGTGACGTTACAGAGCTCTTTGTGATAACTGGCAGCACAGAATTGAAACTTCATAGCTAATGGATATTGTATTGATTTTTTTTAAAGCTATAGACTGAGTTCTATGTTTGGTTAACATGCCAATGACTTTTATTTCCCCATTTGAAATTATAGTTTACCTTTTATTATACCTACTGAGTAGAATACAATTACTGGAAATTGCTTGGACCTGGACTAGATGGGGGATGTACTTGGACATGGGAAGGAGGAAAGTGACTGGGGTTCTAAAGTTCTCTACTGAATGATACACATAAAGCTCATACTTAATCCTAAGTCATGGTGGTGGAGACAGTGGATTTTGATGAGATGCGACTTGTAAAGGGCTGCCTTCAGCCTGCTGTCTGTGAGTTTTCGTGATTGATGTCATGATCTTTACTGAAAAACATAGTGCATTGCGTGGGAGGGGATTCTGTGATGACCCACAGGAACCATGTCAGTACCATGTTGTGGTAACAGATTCATTGCCCAAGCTCACTAGTGTGAGTCTCAACAGCTGGGGCCCAATCACTATTTGTTTTCATAAGCACCATGGTTGAAAAGTAGTATATGGGTATTTTTTCTTAGCACAGGTTCATGGCAGAGACAAATGTGACAAAAGTCAAATTTATAGAAGAAAACATTTTTTAAAAAATTACAGCAATATTTATTTATTGTTTGTATGCCATGATGTACATGTGGAGGTCAGGGATTACTTGAGTGAGTTGTTTCTTTCCTACAGAGTGAATGTGTGTGTGTGTGTGTGTATGTGTGTGTGTGTGTGTGTGTGTGTGTGTGTCCTGGGAACTGAATTCACATTGCCAGGCTTGTCAACAAGCATTTTTTTACCTATTCAAACCATTTCACTGGCCCCAGTAATAACATTTATTTAGCTAAAATTTTATGTGACACCAGAACTTTTAGAAATAAAGAGCCAAAAACTCAGAATACTGTCTTTAAAGGCAGGCATACAGAAAGATGGTTGGAAGATAGGGATATGGTCTGATGGAGGATAAGGGGTGTGGTCTGATGGAGGATAAGGGGTGTGGTCTGATGATGCCACATTGGGCCTGTTCTCAGGTTCTTGGCTCCCTAGTTCTTTCCCTCTGGGTATAAGGCAAGGCACCTATCACAGTAACTTCAGGTAGGAGGAGAGGAAGCAGGTCAGAGAGTAAGCTTCCTTGGCTTCTGTAAAGAGGACACAAGAGGTGCTCTGGTTCCAGTGACCTGCATGAGGAACTGGGTAGAGGACTTGCTTCTGCTGTTTTCTCAGCTTCTCAGTATTATCATGGGCCAAGCTGCCATGTTTGGGGTGTTGCTTTCTGAGTGCTGACAGGAGCTAGCTTGACCATCCCTGGTGGACAGGCTGGGTAACCAGGAGCTAGCTTAACCATCCCTGAGTGAACAGGCTGGGTAACCAGGAGCTAGCTTGACCATCCCTGAGTGAACAGCCTGGGTAACCACTGTAACCCCTTCTGCAGCCCTTAAAGAGGACTTAAGGATCCCAAGCTTAAGGTCTGCCAGGTCACACAGCAGGACCTGCCTCAAAAAGAAAGAATAAGAAACATTGTGAAGGGGCTTTTTAGCAGCCGCCGTTACACTCATCAGAGGCAAGGCTGTGGTGTGCTGAACAGATTGCACCCCTTGGGTCCTGCATACCCAACTGAACTCTGGCCAGATCATCTCAGCTACCTGTCAGTCATGCCATCTGTGTGGAAAGGATTCAGAGGCACAGCCAGTGCTGAGGTCTCTCTCATGGAAGAGCTGTTGTGAGAATATAAGATTTCCAAACAGAACACAGCAGCTCAGACTGAGGAAGAAATCTAAAGTCTATTTGTCTTAAAAATAGCATCGGGTGAATTTGAGATGATTGACAGGAAGTAATTGATTTTAATCTCTGGTTATGTCAACTTCATGACCCTAGGTAAGATCTTTTTTCTAAAAGATCTGTAAAACAGAATTCCAGCGTCTAAGCAGGGGGCTATAGGAGAAAGTAACATTCTGTGATCTCTTCGTCTTGTCTCTCTGAGGGATGGGGAAAACACAGCAATCAGTGTATCAGAGAAATAGGATCATCTTCTTTTAATCCCCTTCAAGCTGTGGATCTAAAAATAAGTTGCAGAATAACGTCAATTCTGGGGCTGAAAATGTGATCAGTGTGTCCTGAACAGGCATTTTGCCTGTTCTAGTGTTCTTCCTGGGGGATGATGAGCTGCAAGCTCTTCGAGTATCTTCAGTTCAAGGTGAATTTCATCTTATTTATTTTGGGGGGATGCTAGGGATTGTACGTGCAAACCTCACTCTGCCAGTGAACTTCACCATCACATTCCTAATAGAGTGTATTGTAAAAGAATATGTCCATATAGTAATTTGTTTTTCTAGTAACACTAAAGCATTTTGAATGTAAGTCTAAAGATGAAATTGTGCTCCTTTTAAGTGAAAGAAGCATTCAGACCTAAGGTTTTGGATCTGAAATAGACCGTGTCCTCCTTTGGGAGCAGTATTGGAAAGGTAGGGCAGAGCAATTGAAGAGCCTTAGCGCATTTCCAAGTTTATGCCTTTCAGCAAGTATAGCCTGAACTTAACTCACTGCAGGTAGGAGGTGAATGTTGGGTTTCAAGCCTGGAACAAATGGTTCCTATTTAACAAAGTGGACCTGACTGCCAGGTTCTCCTTGCCTCCCTCAGTCTCTACCTGTTAAAGGGCACCAATGAAAAAATTCAGCAGTGGGCTTAATGGACAAGAAATCAAGAAATATCTTTCTGACAGTACTGCAAAGAGAGATACGCTTGGCAAGGGGTCTAGTACTTCATCCTTCTTTCCCACATCTGGAATGTGGGGATGATAGATCGGTTTTTTTTTTACCAAAGAAGAAATGGAATGTAAGATTCAGCCAAGTCTCTGCAGCTTAGCAGGTATCCCATAAACTGTCAGTAACCTCTCAACCATGTGGGAGTGCCCTGCTGAGCTTCGATTTGAACTTACTCCATCCGCCTACAAAACTTAGAAAAGCCATAGAAAGATGTTACTGGGAGCCGATGAACTCATTTGTTAGCAGGAAATAAATTACAACCGGAGCAAGCTGGATGCAGAATCATTGGCAGTGGTCTGGAGGAGCACTGTGTACCGACCAGGCTCTAGTGGACTGCAGTTTGTGGGCATGATTGATGTTCCTGTTGACTCAATAAATGGCTGGAGACTGGGGGGTGTGACTCCATGGTTAGGTATTTGTCACACATGTTGTTAGACCCCCAGAAAACTCAGGTATCCGGGGTCCCAGGCCACGACTGCGGTCACCCCAATCACCAGGCGGATTCAAGAGCTTGCTGCAAACTGCATGAGGCTTTATTGTAATTTAACGAGCTAGCCCCATGTTAGCTCGGGTCTTTCATCCACCTGCCATGGCGGATGGCTAGCAAAAGACAGCTCAAACCCGCTGCGTACAGATCTTGTAGGGCAGCGTAAGGGGAGTGTCTAGGGCTACGCACAGGCTCACGATTGGTGTGCCTCCAGGCTTGGAGGGCTTGCCCTGTGTTGATTGGTCAACTGGTTGTTATGGCCCATAGGCCCTCCCAGGGTGGTTGCTATGCTCTGTGCGTCATTGCTGTGCGCTTGTCCGTAAAGCACACCCAGTGCCGTAAAGCATAGCGCCACCAGCTAACTTCTCATTGGTTCCTTGTCACGAGGCAGGCATCTGACTTTCTAGTGACTAACTAACTTCTGATTGGTTCCTTGTCACAAGGCAGGCATCTGACCTCTAAGTGACCAAGGCAAGTTTATGGCAAGCACGAGTTCGGCTGTTATGGCTGCCGAAAGGGGAGCTGGTCCCTTCAATGTAAGGCTCTGGGGTTTGTTTGGGGGTGGGGATACTAAATAAATAAAAACAAATAAAGTAAATAAGTAGCTTCAACCCTTGTTTTTTTTTTTTTTGTCTTGAAGCTTTTTTATTTCTAACTATATGTATGCTTGTGACAGATTTTGCAAAATGAATTCCGTTTGTTTTACATCTTTAATGTCAAGTGGATTCCATTAATATTTGTTCATTGACTCAGTGGGTGTGTAATTGTGGCATTAAAAATTCAGGCCAGGAAAGCCGGGCATTGGTGGCACACGCCTTTAATCCCAGCACTCAGTAGGCAGAGGCAGGAGGATCTCTGTGAGTTTGAGGCCAGCCTGGTCTCCAGAGCAAGTGCCAGGATAGGCTCCAAAGCTACATAGAGAACCCTGTCTCGAAACCCCCCCCCCCAAAAAAAAAATCAGGCCAGGAAAATTAACCTTCTAGTCTCTCAAAGTAAGGATTATAAATCTACCTCTTAGACCCTATATGGATGAATCTGAAAACCTAGTTTCTGAGAGCCATTAGATTAGCAATAGGGTTTTGTGTGTATGTTTAAAAAACATGACAAACTTACCATCTTAACAGCGTTTGAGTATGCTGTTGTTAAGGTCACTGATATGGTACAGCCATCCCTACCTATCCTCAGAACTTTCTCATCATTCCTAATGTTTCAGTGTGGTTTGCATCCTTGGCAGCACTGGTCCTACAGTGGTCCCCTGAACATCTTGAGAAGCTTGCTTGGTACTCCTCACAGGGAATAAATAACTCAGAGAACTAACCTGAAGGTTAGAGGATGGTGTTGGCCTCTTCCTCCAGACTGCCATTGGGGACTTTGTGGCTTTTTTTTTTTTTTAATAATGAGAAAAACTTCACTTCTTTTCAAAAGTCAGTTTTCCTCATATCAGACAAAATTAAGAAGAAAAAAATAGCTTTGTCATCAATTCAAGATTAATTTCAAACATCATTAACTAAGCAATGAAAGCAAAATCATGATTTTCTCTTTACTCTGCATTATTTGGACACCTATATTTCAGGGGACATCTGCTTTTAAGGAAACCTTATTTTTACAAATAGGTTGTGCATGTAGCAAATCCACAAACCCGAGACATTATGTGACTCAGCCAGCATTTAAACTTAACCCTTTCTCTACTCCATCCCAGTCCCAGAAGAGTCCATTTAAATATTATACAGATTACCTGGGCCTAACACAGTTCATTCTGATTTTTGGGTATGAAAGAGGTTTACCAAAAGAGTCCTTGTCCTTACTGATTTACACATCTGAGCAATGGAATCCATAGTTAATGGCTTCAAAGGACTGTTTTTGTTTTTTGTTTGTTTACTCTCTGTGGATTGACCAGATGAGTTTTGAACCTGGAATTTTCTTTATATTAATGAATGTCTTTCTAAAACCATCCAGTTTTCAGCCTTCACTGCTTTAGGCGTCTGCTCTTCTTCGTTCCCTTTTACTCCTCTCCCTTTCTTCCCTCAACAAGGAACCATTCTAGTGTTCTGAATGTTCATTTCTTGTTGCATACACTTACAAATATGTACTGTGGGCTTTATGTGTGACCTGGTAACCAGAGGATTACCAGGAATGGTATGGATTTCATTCTGTTACTCTTCTTTCACTCAGCACTATTCTGAAACTCTCTTCCTTGTCTAGCTGTTTCTGAGTACTTGCCTCTCACCACTGGTGGCATGCTGAGACATCTCTCCACCACAATTACCTGCAACTTCCTGCTATCCCAAATAATATTAGAGTCAACCTCCTCCATGTGCTCTTGACATCCATGCTGTTATGTCAACTTGACGCAAGCTAAAGTCATCTGAAAGGAGAGAACCTTAGTTGAGAAAATGCTTCCATAAGATGGGACTGTAGACCAGTCTGTTAGGGACTTTCTTAATTAGTGGTTGTGGGGAGGGCCTGGCTCAAGGTTCGTGGTGCCATCGCTAGGCTGGTGGTTTTGGGTTCTATTAGAAAGTAGGCTGAGCAGGTCATGAGGAGCAAGCCAGTAAGCAGCACCCCTTCATGGCCTCTGCGTTAGCTCCTGCCTTCCAGTTCCTATCCTGCTTGAGTTCCTGCCCTCATTGCTTGTGATAATGTTATATGGAGCTGTGAGTGAAATAAACCCTTTGTTCCCCCGGTTGCTTTGGATGATTGTGTTTTTCTTTTTTTAATCATATCAGCAATAACCCTAATTAAGACAATGCCTTTGTCACATTGGGAAGCTGTACATAGCAAGATTAGAATTGCTGTTTTAAAGCCTGGTAGCTGTTGAGAGTGGCAGTAACTGTCAGCACATCCATCCCCAGTGTATGTCCTTACTTCTGCAAAGGCTGCTGATAAAGTTTTCATTCTTGGCAGTCTGTTATTGAACTTTATTTTGATAAATTATTTGTTATTCTGATAATCATTTATTTGGGTGGCTGGAGGTGGGAGTAAGACTCAGGGCCTGATGCAAAATTGGTTCACTCCTGGTCTACAAACTCTGACCTGGGTATTCCATTTAATTTGCAATTGTAAACTCAAAAGTAAATTTGAGGATTTTTCTCACATAACCTGAGCCCTTTGAGCTTATGTGTTGGAGCTAGAACCAACTTTGTGCTTTATTTGTAAAACTTATGCTTATTAATTCTTTGTTGGATTAAAACATCTCTTTGTTATATTTTTTCTACCTGTGGATATAACAACAGAAAGTATCCTTTTTTTTTTTTTAACCAGATACTTGTTTGTTTGTTAATTTATTGGCTTTCCAAGACAGGGTTTCTCTGTGTAGTCCTGGCTATTCTGGAACTCACTATGTAGACCAGACTGGCCTCTATCCCTGAGATCACATGCCTTTGCCTCCTGTGTGCTGGGAGTGTGAGCTACCACTGCCCATTTACTTATTTATTTATTTGTTTGTTTATTTATTTATTTGCCCCTTCATTTTTTAACTATTTACTTACCTGGGATTCATCTGTCTTCCAAGTATGTTCTTAGCTTGAACCATATTCAGTTTTTTCATGGTGTCCAGGAAGTAGAGAGTTTGCTTTTATAACAAAACCCTCTTCCTTAAACTATGAATCCATAATGCATTATTTCACTAATTCAGTCAGAGCCATTACAGAACCAAGTCTTTATGCAGAAGCTGTGAGGACGTTTCAGATCTAAACCACAAATTGGTGATTACATAACAAGTTTCATAAGAGAGCAGTCTTTTTTTCTTGCTGAATCTCTTGTCCGTTAGGGCAAGGAGAAATCAGAGCATGCCAGGCATGAGTGTTGTATTCATCCTGTATTTGGGAGATCAGACAGGAGGGCCAGAAGTTCAAGGTCATCCTCAGCTACATACTGAGTGTGAAAGCAGTATGGGCTACATGAAGTCCTGCCTCAATTAAGAACAGCAGCAGCAGCAAAATAAAATTATACCAGCCTAAACACTGATAGAACCTCCAGACCAGGGGTGGGGGCAGGGGTGCTCAGTAGGTAAAGTGCTCACTGTGGAAGCATGAGGACCTGCATTGGGATCACCAGCCCAGAAACATATCTGAAACCTCAGCACTGGGGCAGAGACAAGATGAGTCCTGGAGCTCACTGGCCATCCAGCCTCATCAGTCAGTGATCCCCAGGTTCAATAAGCTATCTCTTCAGCCCTAAAAATGACACACATGTATATTATATATCTTGTTGTTTGTCTGTCTTTTCTGGTTTTTTTATTTGTTTTTGTTTGTTTTAGACAGGGCCTTGATTTGTAGCCTAGGCTGGCATTGAACTGAAGCTCCCCCTACCTCAACTTCCTGCATGTGGGGCTGAAAATCATTTTCTAACACATCCAGCTTTGTCATATGCATTGTTCGCTTCTCTTCTGCCAGCATGCCACAGTGATCTGCATCCAATCTCATCTAAATGAACCTGTCTGTATCTGTTTTCCCATCTCGCTTCTGTAACTTACTTCCCGAGCTGGCACGGTGTGAGATGCAAGACCACCTTTGAACAGTATTGTCTCCTCTTGATATACTATTGTACGGAACCAGCATAAGCGAAAAGTGGCCAACCAGGAGCTGAGCTAGGTAGTTTAGACCATAGTGTAGAGGTGGAAAGGCTGCCTAGCTTTGATGTCTGTTGCTGTGATAAAACACTGACCAAAAGCAACTTAGGGAGGAAAGGGTTTATTTCAGTTTATAGTCCATCATGAAGGAAAGTCAGAACAGGAACTGTAGCAGAAATCATAGAGGAAACTGATCCTCCAGGCTTAAGCAGCCTGCTTTCTTTTACAGCCTAAGATCACCTGCCTGGGGCTGGCACCACACCCCTGGGCTGGCCTTCCTTTCTCACCAATCAAGAAAATGCACCACATACTTGCCTATAGGTCAATCTTATGGGACTGTTTTCTCAATCGAGGTTCCCTCTTCCCAGTTGATGCTGTCATGTGTCACGTTGACAAAAAACTAGCCAGTACAGAAGGTGAGGTAGAAGATGGAAAGATACAACTGTTGAACTCATACAAGTTAGGATCTTCAACATAGTGAAGAAGTAGAACCCCATAGAGAGAAAACATTGATGGGTGTGTGTGTGTTTATGGATTGCTTTTAGACCTGACAGCTAAAAGGATATCCTTAATTACCCTTCCTTTTAGTTGATCCAAATTGTATGTTATGCTCTTTGTATATTTTCAAGAGTATATTTTAGGTTATGGGCTGTGGACAAGTGGAAAGCCTCTTGCTAATCACACACATGACCTTGGGTTCAATTCCTAATGTGACAATATTTTTAAATAATGAAATTTTAAGTATAATAAATTGTTGATTTTCTTTCTGGCCAAATCTTAAGTCCATGAGAATGGGAACAATAACTGTTTGGTTCACTATTTTATCACTAAATCAAATACTTTGTTTATACCCCACTGTTAGTAAATTTTCTAAACCTTCTTGGCAAGGTGGAGGCTTGGGGCCATGGTTTCTCTATATTCTGGTAACTATCAGAAGAAAAAACAGTCCATGAAAGGTTCAGCTAATGGGAACCGGAAGTGAGAAGTTAGGTGGGCATTCTCAACTTATGTAGAGATAAAAATAATTGCTAGCTATATATAAAGAGATGATGCGTAATCTGTAAGGTTAAGATATCTTTTATTAGATAAAACCAGTCAAACGCAAGCCAGAGCATGCCAGGGGCAGCAAGGCAGGGAGGCCAGAGAGAAGGGCCCCCATGTGCCTTGTCTGTCCCTTTAAACTCTATGCCAAGTCACCCTGACATTACCTTGACCATGCCTTGATGGGCATGGTCAGGCACACCTGTAGCCAGCTTCTAGCAGGTGTGGCTTACAGTGTCCTCTACAGCTGTAGTTTACCCACAGGGCCATGAAAACCTTAAGTGATTTATTCTAAGAGAGCACTGTAGATGAACTACACTAAATATGGGGGAATGCTAACATCTCCATAATATAGACTCATGTTCTATTTTTTTTTCCATTTCTCATATAGAAAAGATCAGGCAGAGATATGCAGACCTGCCTGGAGAATTGCACATTATTGAGCTGGAAAAGGATAAGAATGGACTGGGACTCAGTCTTGCTGGCAATAAAGACCGGTCACGGATGAGCATATTTGTGGTGGGGATTAACCCAGAGGGACCTGCTGCTGCAGATGGACGGATGCAGATTGGAGATGAACTGCTAGAGGTGAGAGCCATTTGTTTTCCACTTGCCCTTTGGTGCACAGACTCGGTATTGAGGGCAGCATACAGGAAAGCCACCTTGGATTCTTTTATGGATGAGTTAGAGCCAATAAAGTCTGTAGACAGCTGGGCATGGTGTCACTGCCTGTAATCCCAGGGCTTGGGAGTTAGAGGCAAGAGGATCAGGAGTTCAAGACCAGCTTCTGCTACATGGTGAGCTTGAGCCATCCTTGGCTATGTGAAACCCTGTCAAAGGAAGATGAAATAAACAGAGATAAAAAGTCTGTGGAATTTTTATTGGGAATAGCTAAGGTCTGTCACATTGGTGACATGTTAAGGTCACATAGCTTCCTTACTTAGAGACAGAAAGCAGGGAGGGAGTAGACTGGTCCTCAAGTATTTACTATCTGGATGATCTCCTTAGCAATCTGAAAAGGTTATTCTGTTTTCCTAAGCTTAAATTTTAGGCATTTGTTTTGAGTTTGTTGGAGTTTTACTATTCATTTTCTTCATTCATTCAGCTAACGTTTTTCAAGTCTCCATAAGGACAAAAAGGAGCACTTATAGTTCCTTCATTCAAATACCTTCCAGTTTAGAGAAAACAGATAGAAACAGAAACAAAAGAGGCCTTTGTATTACAAACTGAAAATTGTAATAAGTAACAGACAATGCATTCTTGGAACCACACACATCCAGCTGTTCTACTGTTCTGACTTCTTGATTGTGTTTACCTATTGTTAAGGCTTCTTGGGGAAATAAGCTCCAGCATGTTGCTTTTAGAGGAGGCCAGTCACAGGACACTAGGCATCACACTGGGTATCACACTGGGTAGTAGGCTCTGAGCTTGTGTGGATGGTTTCTCCTTCAGACTTAGAACATGCCTTATACATCTGCAGCCAAAACAAGGAGACTAGCATCTCCCTTCTTCTCCACCTAATGCCCTTTCCTGCTGCAGAGCTGTTTTATCCAACTGACTATTTCAGTTCATGTATGGGAAGGGGAGTGCAGATTGAGGGAAGAAATGGGCTAGAGCAGAAAATAGAGTTGGAAGGGCATCCAGTGAACACTGGGATCTGCCCTAAGTTTATTGCTCAACGTTCTTATATACTCAAACCAAAGTGGGGGGGGGCAGGGAGGACATCCTTACCAATGATACAATGAACAAACAGACATAATTAATTCTCTTCCTTAATTCTCAAAGCATCCAGTAACCACACCTTAGATCAAGTATTCTGTTATCTCAGGAAGACATCCAGTGACCACACCTTAGGCCAAACATCCTTCGGTAGTCACATCCTAGACCCTTAGGTCTTAGGCCTTTAACTTTGAACGAGCAAGGATAGGTTTGAACTCTCTAACCTTAAGTCAATATGGAATGGAGACACTTCTATGAACCTCAACACAGAGCCAGTCCTGGGACTGTGCCCTTCTTTTCTTGTTCTGTAACTTGGCATCACAAAGGCAACCCACTCTAGGATATAGCACCAACAAGTATAATTATTAACTAAATAAAGGTGAAATTTGACAGAATATATTAACCATTATAATCCATACCTCAAGTTCCTTTCCTTTAACTCCTGTTTAGAACCAACCCTTCCCCACTTGGGATGACACTGAAGTAAATAATGGTGAAAATGGGCACTAGCTCAGTGAGTTACTGTTATTACCAAAGCATGGCACATACTCGTCTTTAATGTTCTTATGAACCTTTGATGCAGCTAGCAAACAAGGAGGACCCTTAGAGAGACATACTTGGTCCCCTGGAGAAGGGAAAAGGTTCAAGATCCCCTGAGCAAATTGAGAGCACGGGAAGAGGGGGGAGAATGAGAAGGGAAGAAGGGGAAGGATGCAGAGGTCATAAGGGAGCAGAAAGCTTGAGTCAGGGGAAGAATAGAAGAAAGGATATGTGATAGGTAGGGTTTTAGTTGGGGGCGGGTGGTAGGGGAGGACGGGAGGGGGAAGGGAACTGGGATTGTCATAAAACAATCTTGTTTCTAATTCAAATAAAAAAATCTGAAAAAAAAACCTTCGATGTAAATTACTTCTCTTACTTTATACATAACAAAACTGGATTATAAGTGCTTTATATTGTAGAAATAAGTGTCTAAACTTGGAGAAGAACTCAAGCTTAGGGGCTGGAGCGAAGTTGAGAGCATTTGCTACTTTTGCAGAGAACCTAGGTTCTGTTCCTAGCGCCCACATGGTGACTCTAGTTCCAGATCTGACACCCTCTTCTGACATCCATAGGCACCAGACACATATATAGTTCACATCCATATGTGCAGAGAAAATATCCCTGCACATGAAAATAAATAAAAATGTTTAACAAAAATAGAACTTAAGCTTGGCAGACTCCAAGAGTCATACTGTGAACACTGATGTCACTGTGTTTCCTATGGTACTATAATAGACTCTGTAACTGTTAGACCCCCAGGAAAAACTCAGGTATCCGGGGTCCCAGGCCACGACCTCTGTCACCCAATACCAGGCAGATTCAAGAGCTTGATGCAAACTGTATGAGGCTTTATTGTTTTTTAACGAGCTAACCCCATGTTAGCTCGGGTCTTCCACACACCCACCATGGCGATGGCTAGCAAAAGACAGCTCCTAGGGGCTGCATAGAGATCTTGTAGGGCAGCGTAAGGGGAGTGTCTAGGGGTACTCACAGGCTCAGGATTGGTATGCCTCCAGACTTGGAGGGCTTGCCCTGTGTTGATTGGCCAACTGGTTGTTATGGCCCATAGGCCCTCCCAGGGTGGTTGCTATGCTCCTCAAGTCATTGCTGTGCACTTGTCCGTAAAGCACACCCAGTGCCGTAAAGCATAGCACCACCAGCTAACTTCTGATTGGTTCCTTGCCACGAGGCAGGGATCTGACTTTCTAGTGACTAGGACAAGGTCAAACAAGCATGTGTTCAGCTGTTATGGCTGCCGACAGGGGCAGGATCTGACCTTAGTGACTAGGCATGTACTCTACTACTGTGCTTACATACCTGTGTCCTTGCTCCATGTCTTAACTGCTCGTTATTGTTTTAGATGCATTGCCACAGCTACATTATAAAGAGGACTTTCTTCTTTCTCCTCCTCCTCCTCCTTTCTGCCACTATCTCCCACCAAGAGATTTATATTAACTGATGGTTCCAAGTCCTGCTCAAATAGCCACACCTCATGTTGACCTTGTCAACTGTCCAGAGATAGCTCAGGGCCTCAAATAGTGAAAGATGGGGAATGTTTGAGAGACAGAGCCAAACTGGACTGTGGTGATCTAACAAATTCTTTCAGCTTTCACCTCCAAATATCTGACTCTAATTAAGACTATTTAGAATTCATGCTACACTAACATCTGGTCTCTGACTCTGAATCCTGATTGTTGTTCTAATGAGGGAAGGGATCAAGGATCTGGGCACACTGAGCTACACCTGTACTCTAGTTTTTTGTTTTGTTTTTATTTATCACAACAGGTTTTCACTATGTAACCATGACTGTACTAGAACTTACTCTGTCGACCAGGCTGTCTCTGCCTCTCAAGTGCTGGGATTAAAGGTGTGTGCCACCACTGCCTGGCCTCTACAGTTAACTAGTGGCTAGCTCCACACTCTGATCTCCAGGAAAGCTTTATTTGTTAGAATACAAACAAGATACCACCACATGTTAAAGCAAAAGATGAACATTGATCAACTAAGAAACCTAAAACTTAGACATCAAATCTGTGTGTCTTCTGATATCATCAAAATGTAGCATAGCAAAGAGTTAACTGCTAATTAATCCTATTTCCTCCTTCATGCATAGAAACTTCAGGTATTTGCCAAACAAGGGGTGAAAAAGAATAATAGCCTTTACCTTGTACTTATCCTTTTCCTTCCTGTAGCCTTCTGAATCTGGTCGTTTGTTATATGTAGTTACGTGTGCAGAGATCATGTAGATTCAATGTGGCTGTGTCAACTCTTTTTTACCCTCCCCAAAGATGCTTTAGTTTCTGCCCAATGGCAACAAATACAAATATGTTGGGACACAGATTTTATTGTCACATGCCATCTCTCTTCAGCCTCAGATTTTTCAAATCATTTCCTTAAATACTTAAAAATAAGTCCAAAATACATATTTTTATGGCCTTTCCCTGAATTGAATAAAATTGCCTTAGTCTTGATCATTTTGAGAAAGCCACCATTTCGTCATGTTACTTTTCATTATTGCTTCATTGTTGTTATTAAATATTACTGCTTTGTTCACAGTCTCTTTGGGTTTATAGTTGGTATTACTTGCATCAGACCCTTAAATGGGACTATCCCATAGCAGGTACTGCATGAACTGGGTCCTGTTCTCACAGAGCTAGCAGTGCAGTGGTTGGGTAGCATGAAGCTTGGGGCAACCCTTCCTTTGGGGAAGTTAGTGACAAATATGTAGTCTAGGTGTTGCCACAGTCTCTGGCATACTTTAGGTGATCGGATCCAAAACTATCGTTTCTGTATATGTGTGTTTCTGTCCTTTTAGTATGTTTGTGTTCTCTGAAGTTGTGTCAGAACAGTGTCATTATTCCTTAATAATTCCATGCAGCACCTCAACAAACACCCAGACCTTAGGCAATTGAAATCCATCTTCTCTCCTAACAGTTTTGACTTTAGGTCAAGGATGACAGAAAATAAATTGACATGGGAAAATATTTTCTGGTTTCTTTTTATAGCTTGGGAGAAAATGTAGTCATTTCTCTTTAATATATGAGGAATTGGAATGTGCTTGCTAGCTGAGAATAAGAAATCAATATAGTGATGTGCACCAGGAAAGCTGAGAGCATTAAATGGCTGGGAACACTGCATTGTGCAAATAGGCTTTTAAGAAATGGAGCAAGCCATGGGTATTTCCTAACTCTCACCCAAAATATGGTTATTTTATGACTTCAACCCTGAATTGGGTGCAATTATGTGTCTTGCTTATTTTCATAGTTCTACTACTACCTCATAGTCTCATCATTACTTGGCCATGATGGCTATTTTACTCCTTTGCTCACTGCCTCCTAAGATTTATACTTGATTCACTTGCTTAAGACTCTGAAGTCAAGTAAAAGAATTATCAAAAACATACTTGTCTTCTTTTAAGTCAGAAACTCTGCCTTTCTCCCAGAGCCTTGTGTATGTGTGTTTGGGGCCTGTGGCACCACAGTATTGTTGGAGTGCTGGATTGCATTGTTGCAGTAGAATAGTAGATAAACTCTGTGGGTCGATGGCACAATTCATGTGTAAAAGAAATTTCCTGTTAGGCTCCCAGAAGACAGTGTGATTAAATCTCAGCTCCTTTACCCTTCCTTTCAATTCTAATGTGGGGGTTACTGAATTAATTTCAAAAGGCATTAGCATATAATTACCATGCACACTGAATGAGGCTTACAGTAGAGCACTGGCTTTCCCAGAGCAATTAGACCCAGAAAATGTGCAGGCTGAGGCATGGTGCTGCCATATGAATATAGGATTTATTTATAGTCCTTTGTACAGTGCAAGTGTGGGAAGACAGGGCCAGTGGTGCTGTGCAGGGAGTCTGAGTGCTAGGTCAGATTAAAGCAGAAGCAGGAAGAACAGAATGGATGACACAGTGGATTAGGCTGCTGTCTGGAGCTGTGGGACCTGCAGGACAGCCTAAGCCGAGTCCTGTGAGTACCTCTCACACCTTCCAGGGAGAGAGACATAAAACTAGGGGTAAATTCAGATCTTATCTTGTGATCTTGTTTTCATAAGAAAAGAAATCCACTATAACCACAAAAGTGAAGTAATTCACCCAGGTGCTTACCACTGCTTATGCAGTCTTCTCTTGGTGTCGGCCCTGGCCTACAGTGAATTAGAGCTGAAGCATTTTGTAAAGCTTAGATGTGGTCTGGACTGTGATTTGCAAACTAGTAAGGAAATAACATAGATTCTGTGCATCTGTGGGATAAAATCTTTTAATTTACACTCAGAAACTCATGTCATTCAGGTACATTTACCAAGTAATTTTAATGAAAGAACTATCCCCTAAGATGCTTCATGTAATAAAATCTCCTGGTATAGAAACAGTAGTCTGAACCACAGGAAAAGCAAAGGATTTCAAAATTGAAATAAAATTATATTTCTCTATAATTTTCTGACAGAGGTGATACTATCTAGTCAAGCATAATTGATTGACCAGGGGTTTTTTGTTTGTTTTTGTTTTACTGTGACAATGACTTCAAATGGCTTTGACACTTTAGATATGAATATAATATATATTAAAGCTGTATTTTGCCAGATGTAGTGGCACATTCCTTTAATCCCAGCATTCAGGAGGCAGAGGTAGGCACATCTCTGAATTCAAAGCTAACCTGGTCTACATAGTGAGCTCCAGGTCAGTCAGGACTAGAAATTGAGCCCCCTATCTCAACAAACAGCTGTATATGAGCTTTAATATCTGAAAGCTATTTAAAATTGAATTGATCAGAGCTGACACAAATGAGTATTGTGAACAGGTCCTGTATATGACCTTCACACATGCCAAGGGAAAGTCATCCCATTTTGTCATTCTTACAATAATCTGTTTGCAGCCTGAAAAACTCACAGAGGATGTGGTGATGGCTGAGTACAGAGTGCTGATCACCATAGCATTGTGAGCCATAGTTATCTGAGCTTGTTAACCATTTCCTGACATGATCAAAGGTGGATCCCTGAGTATGGAGGACTTGCCATTATAAAGGGGCCAAGAACTGGGCTCTGTGGAAAGAAATGTGTAATTGCTGAGTCTTAATGCCTGTCAGACTTGCTAAGTCTTTCCATGCATCTTGTCTGTCAGCTCACAGCAACCTTAGAGAGTTTTTTTGTTTTGTTTTGTTTTGTTTTTCCAGACAGGGTTTCTCTGTGTAGCTTTGGAGCCTATCCTGGCACTCACTCTGGAGACCAGGCTGCCTCCCGAGTGCTGGGATTAAAAGCATGCACCTGGCTAAAACCTTAGAGAGTTAAATGCACTTCCTGCCCCCATCCTGCAAATGGAGACTAGGGCAACAATGGGCAGATCGGCACACTTTCTGATTCTACTACTGGGGTCCCGTCATAGTTCTGGATGAAATTCTGGGCAGTTTTAGTTTGAGTGTCAAGTATCCCCATGGGTTTACTTGCTTGACCACTTGGTCCCCAACTAGTTACATGATTTGGGAAGGTTGTGGATTATTTAAGAAGTGGACATGGTGACACACATCTTTAATCCAAGCACTAAGGAGGCAAAGGCAGGTGGATCTCTGTGTTTGAGTGCAGTCTGGTTTACATAAAGTGTTCCTAAAACAACAAACAAAACAGAAAGTAGACCCGCACTGGAAGAAGTGGGTCACTGGGGTGTCCCACTCCCTCTTCCTGAGTGTGAGTGCTTCCTGCTCCTGCTCCCATGCCTTCCCTGCCTGCCACCACCACCCACCAATGGACACTGTCAGCCAGAACAAGCCCTTTCTCCTATAAGTTGCTTTTGTCAGTATTTTTTTCCTAACAATAAGACAAGTGATGTAGCATATGTAAGTAAATGCAGTCAATTCAGAACAGTTTAATTTATCTGCCAGAGTTTTGTCCTAGAGTGAGAGAGACGGCTGTCAATTATAGCCACTTGAGGAGTTCCTTCAAAGAGCATCACTCAGATAGAGGTGAGATTCTTGACTCCACTGTAGAAAAGTATTCAGCTGTTTATTTATGGGCCAGGGAGATGGGTAAAATGCTTGCCCTACAAGTGTGAGGACTTGAGTTGAGCTCCCTGCCACCCATTTAATTGTTGGTTGGGTTTGGTGACTGCCTCAGGTTTTCAGCTGCTGTGATAGGACACCATGACAATGGCAGAAAAACATTTCATTGGGTGGCTTACATTTTCAGAGGTTTAGCATTATCACCATGATGCAACAGGGTGGCAAGGAGGCGGGCATGGTGCTGGAGAAGTAGCTGAGAGTTCCCATCTTGACTCACAGGCATCAGGAAGTGGTGTGAGACACTGGACATTGCTTGAGCATATCTGAGACCTAAAGCCTGCCTCCACAGTCACATACTTCTTCCAACAAGGTTATACCCCCTAACAGTGCCACTCCCTTTGTGGGCCATTTTCTTTCAAACGACAACAGTGACCTTCCTGTAATTGCAGCATTCAGTTGGCAGAAACAGAGGGTAGCTAGAGCAAGCTGGGTAGCTAGACTACCTTTATCATTCAATTGAGAGGCCTTGCCTCAATGAGTAGCATAGGCAGCAATCAAGGAAGACTACTGAAGTTAATGTCAGTCCTCCATGCATACACATGCAAACATGCATCTAACATTACACACAGACAGATTTTTTAATAAAATTTTAATGTATATAGAAACACAGGCAACTAAGGGAGAGAGAATGCCTCTTAGAAAACAGTGGGTTCACACTAAGGACATGGGTGTGAACTCTGAAAAGTCATGCTTAACTTAATATTAGCCATATACATTATTTTGGTGGCTTCTAAAGTTACTTTCTTTGTTTAAAGGGTTTCTGAGAAACTTTTTTTTTTATTTTATTTTGACAAGTCAAAAGAATACTGGGTCACAAGAAAACTAAGGCAAGTTTTCACTATAAACAAAGTTTATAATCTTGTTTGTAGGATTTTTAGAAATACATTGGTTAGTAGCTCGGGAGAAAAAAATAAGGTTAGACTCAGTGGTCACAAGCACTTAGTCTTTAAACCTGGTTATTTGCTATATAACATTCTTATTTTAAAAATTACCTTAAAATGGGGATATTGTCTCTGCATATGTAATTAATCCCCTGCCCCGTCCCTTTAGAGTAGGCCTTACTATGTAGGATTGACTGGCCTGGAGTTTTTCACGTAGACTAGGTTAGTTTTGAAGTCACGGAGATATAACTGCCTCTGCCTCCTTAGTGCCAGGATTAAAGGTATGTGCCATCACATCTGACCTATGTAGACTTTCTTTACTCCAATTTTGTTAGTTGGGTCAAAGTTCTGGACTCTTAGTTGGTAAAATACTCAACCAGACTCAAGTGAAAGCCACCCATTCCCTCCTATGGTCCCCAAACCTTTTCTACCCTGCCTCAGTTTCTCACATTGCACTTCCATATGATATTATCCATCTTAAATTTTAATACCACTATGTTCATTACAAGAAGAATGTAATTGATAAAATCATGCTTCTCTATTAAGAACCAAAGAAGGAAGGCAGTCCTCCTTTGAACTTGTTCATGCACAGCCTGTGGAATTCTGAACTTCGTAATTGAAGAACTTGCCCTCATTTCTGCTATAGACTTGGGGTTTATTTTCAGGCATAGAAACTATTGCATAGTTTGCATTGAGTGTCCTGGTTCTTTCTGTCAGAGCTTCCAGCTGTGAAGTCTTTAGCTATATTTTTACCACTTCTGTTTCTGACGACAGCTTATTAGGGGAGGAGTTTTGAATTATTTAGTTGTACCTCATCTCTCTGTCACTGAAATATTTTGGCTGAAGTCTCTCCTCTTACTGTTCTGTGGGAAGAGTAACAATCATTCGCTTCTTAGTGCTATTGTGTCCTCATTATTGCTCTCACAGAACCTCTGAGATCTCTGCAGTGAGCCAAATTGTCTTAAGACCATAGAGAGAAAACAAAGAAAAAACAATGAAGGTCTATTGGTCATTTTTCTCATTGCTATGACAAAATACCTAACAAAAGCAACTCGAGGAAGGAAGGATCATTTTGGTTTATGGTTCAGATGGATATAACCCATCGTAGCAGGTATGTTAGGCAGGAACTTGAGGAGGCTGGTCTCCATCAGGAAGCTGAGAGATTATGGCTAGTGCTCAGATTATCTTCTTATCTCCCCCATCCCTTTTGTTTTCAGTCCAGAAGCTAGCTATGGGATGGTTCCACACACATGCAGAATGTATCTTCCCTCCTTAATTACAGCTATCTGGAAACACCCTTTCAGATGTGTCTCCTAGGTGAGCCTGAATTTAGTAACATTAGCAGTGAAAATGAAATATCAAGAAAGGAAGAAAGAGCTTACTAAGGAAAATTGAAACTCAGGGATCAGGAATCAGGAAGGACCACGATGTTTGGAAGCTATGGCTCCCCTGCCTCTGGTTTCTACAGTTCTTCCTGGTGTGTAGCATGAGTGGTGATGGTTGTACTCTACTCTTCCAGCCCTCCTTTATTCAGCATCTACCTCCTTTACAATCTTGTGGCTGTACTGAGATACAGCCTGGGAAGATACACACTGAGGTTATTCTGAGGGGTGTTCTGTTGACCACACACACAATCTGTTTGCATTTACATATAGGAATTTTCACTTTGCTAATAGTGCAGTAAGACATCCCCCACCTAGGTGATATATTGCACGACCACTCATAGATGCCTGAAGCCACAGCTAGTACTAGCCTTTCATAATAAGGCTCATTTCCATCATTATTGTTTTGTTTTATTTTGTTTTTGATTTTTTTTTTTTTTAGACAAGGACTCACTCTCTAGTCCAGGCTCACCTAGAACCCACTAACTAGCTAAGGGTGGTTCAAACTCAGGTCAGTCCTGCGTTATTAGTCTCATGACCTGGGATTGCAGACCTAAACCCCAGTACCCAGATTATACTACGTTTCCCCCCATATATATATACTCATGACAAAGTTGGCTTTATAAATTAAGCATAGTGCAATGTTAACAGTAACTCATGAAGTATAACAATGAGGCAAAAGTACTGTAATAAAAGTTTCACAAATGAGTTTTCTGTTCAAGTGTGTTACTGTGTTTTCTCTAAAGGGGACATTTCATGACTCTTTTGGATATCTGAGTCACCAAAATAATGTTTCATGGCTTGTGGCAGTTATTAAGTCAAGTGTGTCTGCCTGAGCATATTTATCTGACAGTGGAGTAGTCACACAGCAGGTGTGTGCAGTGGGGACCCCTGGACAAAGGCTGATTCCATCTGCCGTGCAGAACCCAAGTTGTGAACCATGAAACATGAAAGTGGAAAGGGGTCTGTGGGGAGGATGATGCCAACCTGGGGATAGGGATGGGGTCAACAAAGACATGGTCTATGTGAAAATGGCAGATCAACCCTTGTTTGTAATTGGATTTCAAAGGCTTTTTTTTTTTTTTTTCCAAGACATGTTTCTCTGTGTAGCCTGGCTGCTTTGGAACTTGCTCTGTAGACCAGGCTGACCTGGAACTCAGCGATCCGTCTGCCTCTGCCTCCTGAATCCTGGGATTAAAGGCATGTGCCACTACTCCCAGTTCCAATAAACATTTTTTTTAAAATATGGAGTATTTCTAGAGTTTTTTGTCAAATGATTTCAGATCACATTTGATCTGAAACCTTAGAAAGCAAAAGTGCATATGTGGACATGGGGGTCCACTGTATGTGATACTGTTCTTACCTCTTAAGTTAGCAAATATGGATGTTACCAAACTTTAAGCCACCTAACAGATTCTGGTATGTATATTGCACATGAACATAAGGAAGTATGAAAATAGTGCTATTCTCTGATGAGGAGGGTTTCTTAAAGATTTATTAACATATTCTAAGTGCTAGAGTAACAGGATTCATTATGACATTTCATGCACATGTGTAACGTATTTTGATCGTATTTGCCCCATTACCTTTCCTTGTCCCCTCCTCTTGATTCCCATTGACTTCCTAACCAGTCCCCCTTTTACTTTCTTGGTTTTTTGTTTTTTGTTTTTTTTTTTTTTGCTTAATTTTTGGTGACCAGAGTTGCTTACAGGAGCATGAGTGAGAGGTGGCTGGATGGTTAGTGTTTGAAATTTCCTCTACCTTTGGTATGCTGAGAATTGTAAAGTGGGGATATTTTTTGCTTGGGTTGGGAGTCTCTCGGGATAGGATATGGCTGATTGATTAAGGATTAAGAGAAGCCTAGGAGCTCCCTGACACCTAATCAGTATTTTTGTGACATGTTCTGGTGTCCACAGACTTGCCAGAGGCTTTGGGATCTGGAGACTTGGGCCTGCATTCTAACAGCATCACTTCATACCTTAAACTCTTTTATAAGGCATTGAGCTTATGAGTCTCCGTGTCCTCATTACACCAACACAGGCCCTTCTGTCTCAAGGCCTGTGCTGCAGGGCAGTGCTAGACTCCATGAGGTATGTGCTAAATGTTCTTAGGTGACAAGGATGGCATCGTGCCTCTGCAGGACAGCTTTTTAATAAGGTGACTGTTGAAATGAGAAACTGGGGACAGGGAGATGGCTCATTGGGTAGAAGTGCTTGCCATGTATGACCTCAGTTTAATCTCCAGAATCCACAGTAGAAGGAGAGAATGAATCTACTCCTGCAAGTGGTCCTCCATATGTGATACATATATGCACCTACCTGCCAGGGTGCTCACCTACACAGACACACGCCATACACACAAAGCTACTAAAACTTGAACACTTTTAAAAGGAGAGAGACTGGAACTCTAAGGAGGTGAGTTAGGAGAGTCTTGGTGATTACATTTTTGGATGTCTGTAAAGGGACTTATAAAGCATTTTGAATATGAGGAAACTATAGCAACTAAGAATTGTGGTAGATTTCTAATGTTCACTTTTTTTGTGAGAAAGAAGGAAACCTTAGGCTAAACATTACTACTTTAGGGGATCTTACCTTGATATTCTTTTTGTTTGGCTGATTGGTTTTTGTTTGTTTTGAGATAGGGTATCACTATGTACCTCTGGCAGGCCTATAGCATGCTGGCCTTGAACTCACAGAGATCCACCTGCCTATGCCACCACACCCAACTTGATATTCTTGATAAAGGAATTCCAGGTTGCTACTAACCTGCGTCCTATTTGCTTATCTGGCTAAGAATTCCATTAAGAGTTATGCGTGGGCTGGAGAGAGCTCATTTGGTAAAATGCTTGCCACACAAGCATAAGGACCTGAGTTTAGTACTTAACACCATGTAAAATGTCAGTTGGGGTGGCAAGTCACTGTAGCATCAGTGCTGAGAAGGTGGAGACAGATGATGGATCCCTGGGCTCACTGCCAGCCAACTTAGCCTACTGATAGAGCCCAGGTCCCAGTGAGAAACCTGTCTCTAAAAACAAGTATGGAGCTGGAGAGATAGGTCAAGAGTGAGTGCTTGCTCTTCTTGGGGACTCACATCATGCAGCTCACAGCTGCCTCCAACTCCAGCTCCAAGAGATCGAATGTTTCTGGCCCCTGTGGCCTACACACACACACACACACACACACACACACATCAAATAATAACAAAATTATTAAATACAAGGTAGATAGACCTTCAAGGATAGGCAGCCCAGGTTGGCCTCTGGTCACCACATGTATTCACCAGCACAGGTACACAGAAACATGTACACACACACATAAAGGACACATACCCTTAAAGGTTATGTTGAGGTATCTTCATTCCTGGCAACCCATCATTTTTCTGCAGTATTAATAGCAATTCTTGTTAAAGGTAGATTACACTATTTAGCCTCTACTATTGTACGAAGGTAATAGGACACATTCCATCTCCTCTCCCCTTCTTTTTATTTTATTTCTTTATTTTTTAAGGAAAAAAATGAATGTGATTATTTTTTCATGAAGTATTTGTTGATTACTCCAAAGCTGTGTTTTACAGACAGATGTTACAAAGTAGCCCAGGCTAACTTCCAGCCCACAAACCTGAGTCAGCCTCCTTACGCTGTGATTACAAGCACACACCATCCTGTAGATGATCAGTGGGAAAAGCACTTGCCACACACATTAGACCTGGACTAGATCCCCAGAGCCCATGGTGGAGGGAGAGGACTACATTAATGCCTCCATGTTCATGTCATGACAGAACATGTATGTACACAAAATAAATAAAATGCGATAAAAATGTTAAAATACTGATACCAAAATCTGTCACCACAGAGCCCACATGTTGGATATAGTTCTTTAGACCCACACAGAAACCTTTATTTTAGAAATGCTTATCTGATACATTTTCCACTAAATACCATGCATTGAGGTAAATGTCACCTTCACCAGTTCTTTTTAGA
This sequence comes from Cricetulus griseus, assembly GCF_003668045.3. Taxonomy (NCBI): domain Eukaryota; kingdom Metazoa; phylum Chordata; class Mammalia; order Rodentia; family Cricetidae; genus Cricetulus; species Cricetulus griseus. Next base: position 50,920,994 of record NC_048595.1, on the reverse strand, counting down.
GTGATTGTTTTCCATTGTTGCCATGATAACATATGGATAAACCTGCAGTTTTCCTGCTTCTTAATTCAGAGTGTAACTAGGGTAACATTTTAATGCCTAAGTTTTAACCTTTTTAGTATAAAACATTAAAAATGGAATTATGTGATCAAGCATTGACTGGCAGCTGGGTTTGGCACTATGTGCCTGTAATCTAAGGCAATTCATTAAGACCTTGTCTCAAAAGAAAGTTTAGAAGTTTAAAATGTTCTTCCGTGGATGAACACTTGTAGTACATGTACTGGGTTTGGTCTTCAGTACCAAAAATTTTAATAGACATGGTTATAAATATAATGTGATGATTTTTCTTCCTTGTGATTTATATTCAGTAAGGTTGTTTTCAAAGTTAAAGTATAGATTCTAATGTCTTAAAATATGATGTTCAGATGTTCAAAGAAAAGATGGAGGAAGGATTCCAATGTCATTATCAGCTACTCACAAAATGAATTTCAGTTCTGCTCCCTAATAATAGTTTACCACCTTGTATAATAGATCATTTTGCTTTCAAAAAGAAAGCATGGGTGGGAGATGGTTGAGTGTAATAAATTATGACATGATTTTCAAACCTTGGACAAATCTGTTTCTTGAACTAAATTTTAATTTTGTATAATTAATATTTTCAACTCTAGCTTAAGTTAATTAACTTTTACTTCCAATTTGATATGTCGTTTGAGTAGATTTAATTGAGCTTCTTTCAGCATAAATTTATATTCCTGTTCAGACAAACTATGGAAAATTAGGAGTAGTTGAAAACTTTTCTCTTTAATATTTTTGCATAATTAATTTGATGAAAACAAATCTCATTAAAGACTTTTAAAATGAAAGTTTGTACAGTGTTAGAAAAGGATTTGCATCCATTTACTTCGGCTGATTCTGCTAATTCTACTGCTGCAAACTGCAAACTCTAGAGCTAACGGTCAGGATTGCCCTGATATTAATGTCTAGTTTTTCCTCACTATAGAGGCAGAAAGCCGCCCCTAAGGGGGAAATCCTGTGCACGGAAACCTGTAATGTGACTCACTAGCTTTGAAAATGCAGGCATGGCTGTTTGGGGCCTTGGAATCCAGAGTTACAATAATTTGTTCATGAATGGGATTTGAATTTCAGAGCCTGGTAAAAAAATTAACTCACCAAATATACCTATTATTGCTTTTCTGGGACCAGGGGTCAAGAGCTGAGACATAAGTTAGTATCTAGAGAGTTACAGAATTCCCCCTTTGTCAGTGATAAGAACAGGAACCCAAAAGCAACGCAGCAAACCAGAATGGCTGGTCAGGCACATAGATGGCATGGTGGTGGGCAGGGGGCAGTGATTAATAGTGCTCAGGAGGTTGAGGCAGGAGCATCACACTTCACAGCCAGCATGAACCACATGACAAATTCAAAGTCCGCCTAAGCTACATAGTGAGACCTGGTCTCTAAATAAATGATTAAATGATGATGATAGGTGTAGGTAGGGAGATGGATGATAGATAGATAGATAGATAGATAGATAGATAGATAGATAGATAGATAGATATAGGTAGGCAGTCAAGGAGATAGTTACAGAGAAATATTGGGCTGGAGATATGGCTGAATGGTAGAGCACCTATTCAGCATATGTGAAGTCCTAGGTCCAAGTTCAATTCCCAGCACCAAAATAATAATAATAATAATAATAATAATAATAATAATAATAATAATAAATGTCTCATCAAAATTGCCTGTGGACAGAAAGTATGTCTCCTTTTTCTTTTTTCTTTTCTTTTTTTTTTTTTTTTTTTTTTTTTGGTGTGTGCCAAGGCAAAGATCTAGGTATCTAAGAGAATCAGACTCTGAGACTGTAAAGAAGGTTAGGGTTAACATAGTTATTTAGAATGACAAGAAACTACATCAGTGAAGTTATTCCATTTCAAAGAGCAGAAACTAGTTCAAGCAATTGCCATTGTCACTTTGACTACCTATAACAAATGCCAATGTGATTGAGGTCTCTGTCTCTCTCTCTCTCTCTCTCTCTCTCTCTCTCTCTCTCTCTCTCTGTCTCTCTCTCTCTCTCTCTCTTCTCTCTCTTCTCTCTCTCTCTCTCTCTCTCTCTCTCTCACACACACACACACACACACACACACACACACACACTCCTCATAGTTCTGGAGGCTAGGAAACCTGAATCATGACACCAGACTCTGGACCCTGGTGAAGCCTCCTTCCTGCTTCACAGCCAGCCAGCCTCCTTACTGCTGTATTCTCCTGTAGCAGAGAGATTCTCTCTCTTCTGTCTCCCTGTGCTCTAATTTCCACACAGACTGTGTGCAGGTGTGTGTGTGTGTGTGTGTGTGTGTGTGTGTGTGTGTGTGTGTGTGTGTGTTAGAGAACATCTTGCGGGAGTCTGTTCTTACTTCTCACTTTCCACCATGTGGGTCCCAGGTATCAAACTCAGATCTTCAGACATGTAATTGCCTTTACTCACTAAGCCATCTCACTGGTCCCTGCCTACATCATGTGTAAAGTCAGAAGGAAGGCTTTATTGAAGCGTTTTGGTTGCTTTTGTTTTTGTCTAGAGATCTTAATTTTCCTTTTAGATTTAATCTAGTAAAGTCTGGTTCCCCTGTGTCTTGAGTTGCTATCTCTGTTTTCAGTTTTCCACTTTGTAGCACTTTCTAAGCATCACCAGGGAGCAGCTGTCCCCACAGTCAAGGCCACAGTTGCTGACACTGCAGAAAGCCACAGCAGCAGCAAACATGGCACTGTTCTGTCAGAGCTTTTCTCATTCATGTAGAGCCTTTGCCTAATGACTAAGTTGGAGAAGATGGTATTTAGGTTGATGTCCAGCTGTGTGCAAGCAGTACATATTTAGTGTGTGAAAGAGCCTGAGTTTAATCTCCAGCACCAAGAAGGAAAAACAGGAAAGCAGAAGGGTAAAGGAAGGAAATAGCATGTCTTTCTATTTGTGCCTGTCTCTCTCTCTCTCTCTCTCTCTCTCTCTCTCTCTCTCTTCTCTCTCTCTCTCTCTCTTTCTGTGTGTGTGTGTGTGTGTGTGTGTATGTGTAAGAAAAATGAAACCATAAAAGTATTAGTAAATTTGTATTGGTATTGGAAATCTGGGGTATAATCACATTATTAAATGCATGACTATTAAAGTTGAATAGCAGAAAAGATGAGTGTCAGAATATATGAAGGGAGAATTGCTTCAGGTGTTAAGAGCATGTCCATGATCTGTGACAGCTTCTCAGGACCACGTTGGAGCAGCTGCTTTAATTCCTTTATCGAATAGGAACACTAGTCAGAAATAACTGGGAGTGTGGGAGTCAGTGCATTTCTCTGATACTAATGAGCTCAACCGAGAATAAAACACAACAGAATAAGAGGCAGAGTGAAAAAGTAGCTTGCTGGCTGTGGCTGTACCTCCCTAGGCACAGGGATGAACTTTCTTCCAAAGACAGTTAAAAGTATTCTGCTTCCCTCCCATCCTTTGAAGTGTTTATTTCCCTTTGCTTTCTCATTGTAACCACTGTGATGAAACAGTGTTTTCAAAGATACATGAATTGTGTCTCCAGATTCAATATTACAGAGACATCAAGGGGAGATGGATTAAGCACCGATTGCAAGACTCCAGTCCTTGAGTATAACTGAGTGTACTGTACCATCCCTAAGATTGTAGCAGGTATCAGGGCCACAGCTACATAGGAATAACGTGACAGTACAGGCCACTAGTTCCTTATCAAACACTTGGGGAGACCAGAACTGGATGGATGATAAGAGAGAATAGTTGTAATTGTTATCTAATATATCAGTGGGAAGATCTGAAATGAAAACGGTTTAGATCTACTTACTGTCCTATCATATTAAGGTGATGCCAGTCAAATTATAATTCTAGTACACCTTCGACATGAGCAAGTAACTCATTGGTTGTCTACAGTAAGATGTCCTATTTAATTAGTTGACCTAAGCTTCAACTTAAAACAGGTATATAATATTTATCTCCTGTGTAATAACCATGACACACTTGTAGCACCATGTTAAATGGGCCTCCTGAGCCCTGTATATACTGGAGTTGGTCTGTTTTCTACATTCTTTAGGAATCTGGAAAACCCATAGAAAATGAAATATCTATTGTAAAACTTTGCATTGAGCTCAGCTACCATTCTCATCCAGTGTAGCAACAGGGTCAAGGAGTTTAGTCCTTTATTCTCTGTAGCCACAGCTGAGTTTAGGAGACTTTTCATAGTTGCTTAGAATTCTCTTGCGAATCTGTAGTACAAAGAATATTGAAACTTTTGCCATTAATGAATCCTATACACACTCTTAAAAGTGAAGGCTTTATTGTTTAATCAATAGCATATACATATATATATATGTATATTTATTGTATAAAATATACAAGTTGTATTTTTACAAGTATTTTATTTTTTCCCCAAACAGATAAACAATCAGATTCTTTATGGAAGAAGCCATCAAAATGCATCTGCTGTTATTAAGACTGCCCCAACCAGGGTCAAACTGGTTTTCATTAGGTAAGGTAAACAAGTCTTCTAAATATATAGTCTACTCTGCAGAGACCATTATTGGCATAAGAATATTTTATTTTAGCTTTGTCTAACAAAGTCACCGTATTTTACACTTTCCTTTTCTGTCACTTTAAGAAAACTGTACAGGGTTTGAACTCTTAAGATTTTTCTTGTTTTTTGCATGTTTCACAAGATGGAATTGGTAGTTGAGTTTACTATTGTTTATACAAGCATCTGTATGCTGGATCTAGATATTTAATGGAGCCCTTTCACTGTTTTTACCACGGCTTTGTATTTGCTAGTTCATTATTGTCTTTATGAAAGAACCCACAGTTAGACAACATAGAAAAGTGTAAGAGCTTCTTACTGGAGTACTGCTCAGGGATGTGGGTAGATTGAAGTAGTAGAGCACTTGCTAGTATGTGCTAGATCCTGGCTACATCCCCAGCACCAGATATGGTAGTGTGTGCCTATAATCCCAGCAACTGGCAGAAGCTGGGGAGCGGGGACCAGAAGTTAAAGGTCATGTTTGTATACATAGAGTTGGAGGCCAGCCTGCTGCATGAGACATTCTCATTAAGAAAAAAAAGTGCTGGAGATTGATGTAGCCTAGGAAAGTCAGCTCTGTGGTGTTTGGGATTCTACATGCAGGCCACCTCACCAACCAGCTCCTACAGTGCTTCTCAATGACAGCTGGGGGTCTGTACATCTTGCAGCCAGTTTTCTTTCTTTTTTTTAAGTGAGTTTTCAAATGTATTTAATATGCCTGCATAATGACAGTTGATGACAAATCTTTGGAATACCACAGGGACTTGCAGCCAGTTTTCTGTATCAGTAAGAGATGAGGTTGTTTAAGTCTCTGTTATTTAACTTAAATGATAGTTAAGTTTAAATGACTTGTAGGTGGTATAAGTAACCATGTTTGGTATTTCTGGGTGTCTATTTCCTCTATACTTCCATTATCATTTTTTAATTTTTTTTAAGATTTATTTATTGTGTATACAGTATTCTGGCTGCATGTATGATTGCAGGCCAGAGGAGGGTGCCAGATCTCATTACAGATGGTTGTGAGCCACCAGGTGGTTGCTGGGAATTGAACTCAGGACCTCTGGAAGAGCAGCTAGTGCTCTTAACCACTAAGACATCTCTCCAGTCCCCTGCCATTATAATTTTTAAAGTGGATGCTATAAAGCAACTACTGCCTTCATTGTTTTGTTTCAACATTTTAAAATGATGGACTGGGGAGATGTCTCAATAGTTAAGAGCACTGGCTGCTCTTGGAAAGGACATGGATGGGTTCAATTCCCAGCCTCCATAGAGTAGTTTATAACGACCTATAGCTCCAGTTCCAGGGGATCCAATTCCCTTTTCCTGGCTTCCTTGGGCACCAGGTGTGAACATGGTACATATATGTGCAGACAGAATACTTGTGCACATAAAATAAAGTAAGTAAACAAAAAGTTTTGAAAATAATACAGGCTGGGGATGCAGCTCAGTGGTAGAGCACTTGCCTAGAATACTTAGGGCCCTGGGTTTCATCCAAGCTCTGCAAAAGAAACAGATAAAATGGCCCATACAATGAAAAGTACAGGATAAGTGCTGAAAGAATGTTCACTGCCTTTTCAAGACGGAAATGATTGTTGTTTTTCCCTTCATCTATATTTACCACCAGTCAGACCTCCCCATTACTGGGAACATTGGCATTTGAGGGTAATTTTGTTTGCAGGTTGGGCAGTGGTACAGCTGACCAACCTTCCCACATCACCTTTCAACCCTTCCTTGTATATTTGTTCTCCTGGTGCAGCCCTCCAGCTGCTTCCGTTTCCCCTACCTAACAGCTCTTTCTTTCTGACTAGTTTTTTCTTCTGGCTTCTCAAGGGGAAGATCTTCTTGTGTGTATCTGTGCATTGAGTCAATTGCTCAGGCTTCCTCAGCAATGTCCTCTTTGGGGTTTCCTTGCACTTCTCGTTGTCAGGGGCTTCAAATGAGTTTGCTTATGGTAACGTGAGCAGATTTGAAGAAAGATCAGTCACTGAAAAGGCTAAGATGTCCATTGAGAGAAATCCACACAAATCACGGGTTCAGGCTTGAAGACTGATGTGTACCTGCTGTGGGTTTGGTATTGTTTCTATGTCCCACAGGGTTCATGTGTTGTAAGGGTTGGTTTCCGGTGTGGTCATGTCAAAAGGGGGTCCTTTCAGAGAGGGCTTTAAAAGTTGCAATCACTGGCTACTGCCCTTAGAAGATTAAGGCACTTCTCATGGATTTGAAGTTATTTTTCTTGAAAACTGGGTTCTTATAAAAAAAAATATGAGCTTCAGGGCTAGAGAGATGGTTCAGGGGGTGTTTCCCTTCCAGGGAACCTGAATTTGGTTCCCAGTACCCATATTTGGCCATTCACAACCAGCTATGATTTCAACACCAGGGAGATCAGATGCCTCTAGTCTCTTTGGGCATCTGCATTCGTTTGTACACATGCACACTTCAAATATAATTAAAAATTTTAAAAGATGCACTTGGGATGGAGTTGTAGCTTAGTAGAGTGCTTGCCCACGCACATACATGAGGCTCTCAGTTCCATCCTCAGCACCACAAAGATATTAAAACAGACAAAGCAAACAAATGAGCCTGATCCCAGAATCACACTCTGCCTTCCTGGTTTCCCAGGATGCCTCTTTCTCTCTTCCACTCTGCCCAAGTGATGACACCATTTATATAGGCCCTCACCACAGCTTACACAATGCTGTTTGGATGCTCAGCCTTTGAAAGCATGAACTAACCCTTATCAGAGAAGTTGCTTCTTGTATTAGATGGGAACTAAGGCAGTGACCCACAAACTGGCCAATGTACAGAAAGTACAAGACTTTGGAGTTCTCTGTTGTAAATGGGATGTGTTCATCAAAACCCTCCTCTCAAGACTCAGGATCCACATGGAAGAAGAGTTGGAAAGATGGTAAGAGCCAGGTGACGGATGACTCCAAGGAAACTGTCTCCTAGACACAACAGGATTGATACAAATATACACTCAGAGTGACTGGCAGCATGCACAGTATCTGCACAGGTTCAAGTCAGATGGGGTCCCAGCATTGAGAAGAGGAAGTGGACATGTGCTCCCACCCTAACCAAGAAGCTATCCGTGCCGGGAGGTGGTGGCACACATCTTTAATCCCAGCACTGGGGAGGCAAAGGCAGGTGGAGCTCTCTGAGTTGGAGGCCAGTTTGGTCTACAGAGTGAGTTCCAGGACAGGCTCAAAACCAAAGAAAAACCCTATCTCAAAAAACAACAACAAAACAAAACAAAACAAAACAAAAAACGCTGTCTGCAGTTGCAACCCACTGGCAGAGGAAAAATCAGTTTTCTCTAATAGAGTATCATTGGGTATATCAATGACACTTGAGAACAGACCATGCCCAGGAGTAGCTGACCAACACAAAAACAATCTCAATGGTAATTTTTTTTTGACTTGTCAAATTTTGCTTTCTTTGATCATTTTTTGTCTTATTGGTCTTTTGCCTATTTATTTTGATTTCCGTTTAGAGGATAATGTTTCTTGGTTTTGCTTATGTTTGTTTTTTGTTTTTAAAGGAAGAGAGGAAATGAACATAAATTTGTGTGGGTAGGGAGGATCTGGTAGTAACTGAGGAAAGAGAAAGCATAATCAAAATATATTGTATGGAAAAATATTTTTCAGCTAAAAGAAAAGCCATGAGCAAAGTGTCTTTCTTTATAAGCTACCCAGCCTTAGGAACTTTATTTATATTATATATATGTATAATATATATATGTATATATATGTGTATGTGTGTGTTTATTTTAGCATAAACAAAAGCACTTGGCTTTCTTTGTTTAGTGGATGGTATTAGCTGCAGTTACAAGTGCTGTTATGAACAGTGCCATTACTGCTTCAGCTTTGGTGGGGCCTTATTGCTAGTTCTTGGAGTCCTGTTTTAAAGGAGCAGAAAGGAAATGGAGTAGAGTCCAAAGGAAATCATTTAATGTAGTAAAGGATTTGGGAGTCTGAATCCTCCTCCTCCTTCTGTAAAGAAACACAAGCAACATGAAGTTGGTCATAGGACACAGAGCTGCATAGTGTCTCAAGAGCACTGAGGACCTGTCAGCTCATTTCTCTGATAGTTTCAAGTTTTCCTTTGTCTGGTTGTTTTTTGTTGTGTTTAGAGTGGGGTAAATCAAATGAGAATTTGCTCGTTACGTTAATGGTGTGTGTAAGATTGAGGAAGCTACTAAGTGACTATTTGCTAAGGTGATACTCAGCAATTTAGAAGTTATCAGTGGAGACTGAGGTTTCATCACATGAGAAATCATGCTCCTTTGAGGCTGCTAGAAAAATAAATACTGTGAACTGGTGGCTTATAAACTACAGACATTTATTTCTTCAAGTCCTGAGGACTGAAGTCAAGGTGCTGGCAGGTTTGGTGTCTGGTAAGGGTCTGCTTCCTGTCTCTCACTAGTTCTTTACATTCCACAGCAGCTTTCTTATGCCTGTTTTAGAATAGCAAGAACCCCAAGAGAGCTCTGCCTCCAGAGCAGATCTCCCTAGAAGACCCCCAACTAACCCCATCACCTTAGTAATTAAGTTTCAGCATACAGGCTTCGGGACACAAACATTCAGACCATAGCATACTGTGCTTGCAAGGTCCTTAAGTTATATAATGCCCAGCATCTGATGGACATTCAGAAAATGTTATTGAATACTCTCTTTTAAACTATCACAGAGCAGTTCTAGAGTCTTCTCCAAGTAAAAATGATAGTAAGGAACTTACTATTGTGTGGATTTAAATACATTTTATGTATATATGTAATTCAAAATTTTTTGTGTCTAAGTCTAGCTTCTTATAACTTCCCCAAATTCATAAGTTTGAAAGATTTTTCTCTATTTTTATAGAAAAATAAAAGGGGTTGTCAGAGTAGCTGAGTGGTTGAGAGTTTGCCCAGCATGCATGTACAGGTCCCTGGTTTCAAATATAAACAGTGCCAGATATGAAAACAACAAAAGAGTAGGTCTGTAGGAGGAACAAAGTTGTAGGAGTGATTCTGTACAATTTCTTGTATCCACATTGGAAGTCACAGGAAAATGAAGTTCAAATGAATCAGGAGAGATGTGCATTGTGCTGACAGCCAGGCTGTACTGGTCTGAGTTGATACGTATCCAGTATTTTATGTGCAGAGAATGGAATTAAGCCTCACTTGCCCAAACGGAAGTAACTGTTGCCCTGAGAATGCTTACCTAGAAAGAGGAGACTCCCTCCACCCTACCCCTGCCCCTACCCCCAGTGCCTGGATGAAAATTCAAAGACAAAACCTTGGGTCCAGCATCCCAGGACTTGGAATCCAGCTGTTTATGCCTCAGCCATGTGAGCTTAGTCAGTTTCCTGGTCTAACATGAGGATGAATGCCTGGCCATATGGACCCAATGTTGTCTACTGCTGTGGTAACATGTGACAGCTGTGAATATGGCAGGAAAAGCTAAGAAGGGATGGAGAAAGGAGATAAAAAGAAGAGAGGAAATGGTACAAAAATGCACTCTCTCCTCTGTGTTCTGTCTAATTTCAGGGTGCTGGGTGTTTATTACGTGTGTGTGTGTGTGTGTGTGTGTGTGTGTGTGTGTGTGTATGTGTGTGTGTGTGTGTGTGTGCGCGCGCATGAGTGTTCATGTGTGTATTTTGGGAGCATATAAGGTGATCCATGTTCTACAGCATGAGTGTGGAGGTCAGAAAACAACTTGTGATATCACTTCTCTCCTTCCACCATGTGGGTTTTGTCATGGAACTGGAGTTGTCAGGTTTGCTGACAAGAACTCCTTATGCTACCCCAGGTTTGATACTGTTACACAAAAGCAAATTTGTGCTGTAAAGATCTTTCATTATGTCATAATGAATAAGCACCAAGAAAAGGAAATGTACCAGGCTTTTTCTGTTGGGTCACCAACCAACTCCCAAATCATTACACAGAGACTTCTTATTAGTTATGAATGCTCAGCCTACCTAGGCTCTTTTCTAGCTAGCTCTTTTAACTTAACCTGTTTCCCATCAGTGTTTTGCCTCGGAGCTTTTTTTTCTTTCTTTCTTTTGCTGCCTATGTCTGGCTGCCTGGAGGCTGCCCGGCTTCTGGCCCCAGGCATCTCCCTTGGTCTCTCCTCTCTTCTCCTTCCTCTCATTCTCTCGAGCCTAGACTTCTCCTATTATTCTCGATGCTGCCCAACTATCCCTCTTCTGACTACCTATTGCCATTTAGTTTTTTATTAGATCAATCAGATGCCTTAGGCAGGGAAGGTGAAACAGCAACACATCTTTTCATAAATAAACAAATGCAGAATAAACAAAGGTAACACACCTTTACACAGTTAAAGTAATATTCCTCAGCATAGTTAAATATTCCAAAACAAGGAACAGTATGTAAAACCATTCCCTGGAAATATTATTAAAGGGATCAAATCCCCATCATTAGCTTATTTTTTAAGTGAGCTTCACACATTATTATTAACGAGGAGTATAATAACTTTGAGAAGAAATGTGCAGAGAAACACCTAGCATAGTAAATTCCCATGTCCGTGAAAAATTTTGGTTTTACTTAGGTAACTGACATAAAATCATGTCACCGTTGAAGCACATGTTTCTTTTCTCATCAGATCTGTATAGGACAAATGGAGATCACTGGTAGATTTCTAGCCACTTCCTATGCAGTGACCTATTCGTAGTCACTGGCACACTGGATAGGGGGCTGTCATGTTCATGTACTCTGTCTCCTGTTCTGGCCTCTGGAACATAAGTGTTGGAGTTGTTCCAGGTTTGTACCTACATGTGCCCATTGTGGGTAATGCAGGAAGTTAGAGTCCATCTATCCACAGTGCTGTCCATCATAGTTGCTGGCCAGCATCTCATGTTCATGATTGCCTAGCTCATTACTCACGCACATGTCTTTCAACCTTTCATGCATTGTCACTTTCAGACTGTAGGAATCCTGATTTTTACCCATTTGGGAACTAGATTCTGAATGAGCTAAAAGTTGATTTGTTGTGAAATTTCAGCAAGTTATCTTGAATAATTTCAGTACCAGTTACGTGACTAAAGTCCATATCACTTGTACTGGGGTATGTTATTTTAAAAATGCATTTATATATATTGCATATGTTATATATTTATAGCTGATGCTTCTATTTGGAAACATTTTCTCCCTTAGTTGAAATTATTAATCTTCTAAGCCTTCCCATTATACAGAAATTATTGGCTTTATACCTTGGTGACTCTTTTTCAAATTTATTGACCATAGAAATAAAAATGAGAACTGGCCATAAGTTGTAAGAAATAATTAACACTGAAGAAAAAAATACTGTTAAAATGTGCCACATGTAATGTTTTAGTTAAGTGGGTCCCTTAGTCTGTAGTGATGCAAGTGCATATGATCACATCTATGGTCTGTTCTCTTAACACTTGGATTCACTGACATTAGTTGGCCTGTTATTTGCTGGAGTCTGTGAGCCTTAGTGCACATTAGTTTTGTAAGTACTCAGAGTATACGTAACTGCTCCCCCCTTTCTTTATAGATGATTATGTTTTAGATGGCTCCATAACTGAATCTGAGACATACAGACTTTGTTATGCTAAGTTGTTTACCTCTGCACCATCTGGATGCATAGTACAATATAGGCTCCAGGTCTGTGCCACATACTGCACTTTGTGTGCTACCAGTGCTTCTATGCAAGCAAGCCAGTTTACACAGAGGAGGCTGAATTCATACCAGGGACAAATGGATGTATGTGGTGTGCAAGGAGACAAAGAGATTAATGATCTTGCCTGTAGCTCCTGTCATGCCTTCCCCCACTATGGAAAATTAAATGTCATGTATAACAACTCACTTTCCATTATGTAATTACATGTGGAAAATGTGTATTGTGTAAAAACTCCTGGGGCTAAAGGAGGCAAATGAAACTGAAACCCTTGGAAGGATTTAGTGCTAGCTGCCAGACCCTACAGAGTAAAAGGGAACTCACCGCAGGAGCAACCCTTCTGTATCGATTGAACATATGTCTTGTTTTGGCAATTAAAAATAGTGTGTCCTGCACATATTCCTGAAAGATGATATTGGCTTGAAATTAATATGAATGTCAGAGACATCTCTAGGCAGCGTCCATCCAAACAATCAGCTTGGATCCCTGCTGTAAAAAACTCTCGGCGCTCAACTCGTGAGGCGTAATTTGATAAATAGGCGGAAGGCTTATATGATCAGTATGAGATTTACTTTTATAAAGGATCATCCATTTGTTTGTTTATTTAATAGGAGTTTACTGTTCTCATCGTTGAAGTCAGTGATGCAGAAAATGTAGTAGCAATAGTCTAGCCCCTTTCAGCCTGTAAGTGATGTGAAGATAAAGGAATGACGAGCAGGCTATGTATGTAGCCTTCTGGGCTCTGGGAAGGAACCACAGGGAGAGATGCTTAGCTGAGACCCAAAGGACAGGATCCAAGTATGTACAGAAGCCAAAGGCTGGGGTGTTAGCCAGCACATATGAACATTGAGTAGCAGGAAAAAGCATTCCTTCTTGGAAGAGTACAACTCTCTCTCTCTCTCTCTCTCTCTCTCTCTCTCTCTCTCTCTCTCTGCATGTATGTGTGTGTGAGAGAGAGAGAGAGAGAGAGAGAGAGAGAAAGAGGAGAGAGAGAAAGAGGAGAGAGAGAGAGAGAGAGAGAGAGAGAGAGAGAGAGAGAGAGAGAGATTTCAAATCCTGTAAGGAGATGTCTTCAAGAGCACAGTGGGTATCATCCATGCTATATATATGATGGAGATTTTGAGGAAGAGGCCTCCATTAGTGCTGGCATCCACAGCAACTCAGAGGAAGAAGACAGCGAGACACTGGTGCCATCAGGCTGTTTCTCTGTTGTTAGCCAGTATGGTGGACCTGTGAGGTCCTCTATATGCTCTCAAGACCAACTCTTGCTTATTTCTTCTAGTGCATCTTTCCTGTTCAGAAATACCCATATTTTATTGTCTGTAAAATTTTTGTTTGCCTATTAGTATTGTATTTATGTGCATGTGTGCATGAAATGTGTATGTGAGAGTATGGGCATGTCCATAGTGTGTGTGTGTGTGTGTGTGTAGTCAGAGGGTAAGTTGAGTCAGTTCACTCCTTTCTTTATGTGGGTTCCAGAGATCAAACTGAACTTGTCAGACTTGGTGGCAATTGCCCTCACCAGCAGAGCTGTCTTAACACCCATTAACACCTTTTAAGCTTAAATTGCATTCATTTACTGGTTTTTTTTTTGTATATTAAGTTTATAAATCACACCATTTTCAGAATAAGTTGGGGTTAAGATTGTTTGCATTTTAATTTTATGTTGAAGTCATTGATGTGACCAAAGGAGATTGGATATTTAATCCAGTCATGATTCATGATCCATGCATTTCTGGAACTGTCTTATGTCTTTGACATAAATGTAACAGTAACAGTAAGATTTCCTTTTGTGAGGTTGGTTTATCCAGTCTCAAATGACCAGATGTTTCACAGGACCATTCATGAACATGAATCACATGAATTCAATAAATTATCTAAGTGTTGAGACCTAGCTAAGTCCATTCTTTTCTTCCCTTTAATATGGTGCTAGAAATTGAACACAGAGCTTCACACATACCAAGCAAGTGCTGTGCAGCTGAACTACACCCAACCTCCATCTTTCTTGAATAATATATAAAGTGCCTTTGAAAATCAGGTTTTTTGTTTGTTTGTTTGTTTGTTTGTTTGTTTTTGTCTCCCCTCGCCACTTTGGAGAGAGCTGGTAATTTTTTTCTTTGCTACTCCAGCCTCTTGACAGCACTGGCAGGCATCAGCTTGTAGGAGTTATGACTGTGTTTGTTTGAGCCCGACACACTGGTGTTGAAAACACCAATTTATGAAGTCACTGGGGATGATGTGATCAGCTTGTTTTTCAGTTAACATTTAAACTCTGGGGCTGCAAGTGTAGCACAGTTGCCTAGCACACAGCAGGGGTTGAACTTGATCTCCAGTACTGTAAATAGTAAATACATAAATAATAACTATTAAACAGAGCTAGATGGAGAGTAAGAAACTATATCCTATTTGTTTCCTGTGGTGTTTATCCACACACACTTGGGGGAAAAAAAAAAAAAAAAAAAAGTCCAGATGCCTATTTCTGTTGTGCCTAAATTCTGAATCCCCAAATCACCAAGAGGCCCATTTCAATGCAAAAGCAATGAGTCTTTTATTGCAGTTGTTTAACATGCTAACCCCATATTAGCTCTGACCTTTCATCCACCCACCATGTTGGATGGCTAGGGAAAGACGCTGAGAAGCCACTGGATAGAGATCTTATAGGGCAGCGTAAGGAGAGTGTCTAGGGGTATGCACAGGCTCAGGATTGGTGTGCCTCCAGGCCTGGAGGACTTGCCCTGTGTTGATTGGCCAACTGGTTGTTATGGCCCATAGGCCCTCCCAGGGTGGTTGCTATGCTCTGCATGTCATTGCTGTGCACTTGTCTGTAAAGCACACCCAGAGCCGTAAAGCATAGCACCACCAGCTAACTTTTGATTGGTTCCTTCAATCAAAAGGCAGGCATCTGACCTCCTAGTGACCAAGGCAAGGTCAGGCAAGCATGTGTTAGGCTGTTATGGCTGCCAAAATGGGGAACTGGTCCCTTCATTTCTACATAAAAACTGAAGGAACAGGCAGATCACTGTCAGTTCAAGGCCAGCCTGGTCTACAGAGTGAGTTCCAGGACAGGCTCCAAAGCCACAGAAAAACCCTGTCTCAGGGGAAAAAAATAAGCTGGAGGAACATGACCTTGTTCTTGGTGCTGAGGTGTGGAGAGTGGGTGGTCATGTGGCCTACAGTGTTCGGTGTGCTGCCTTAGGCTTGGAATGGAAGCAGGCATGCTCCTACTGTCCTATCATCCTACTTACTGCTTTCTTTTCTTCTGAGGGCCCTTGGTCCCTGACTGTTACACGCCTGGTCCTATGACTTTTCTGCTTATTTTGTGAGATCTGTGTCCCTCCAATAAAGTCTGTTTTGCTTAAGTTGCTCCAAGTTCATTTCTTCACTTATGCCAGAGAATTCTAATGGCTGGGCAGTGGTGAAGGGAGAAGAGTCTGCACAGGCAGTGAGAGCCACCCCAGCCATTTCTTCCTGACCCGTCCTTGTCACAGGTAGGCTTTAGTCTGAATGTCCAGGTTTGTTAGCCTGTGTGTCTCTTTAGCAGAGCCTGAGAGCTCTGCACAGGTCTCCACCGAGGGTCTTCTTCCCCATCCAGCCTGCATTGGCTTTGGCGTGAGAGAGCAGCGATCCTCAGGCAGGATTTGTCAGGGGCAATTTTCTGATGGGGAGGGTCATCCCCCATTGCTTGTCCTATGGCAGGGGCTGGATATTTCAACTTGTAGGTTTTCCCAGCCTGGATTCAGAGGGGAGAGAATAAGACTATGTGCTGCACTGTCTTTCAGAGAGAATCTCTGTGGTAAACTATGTGGGCTAAGTCACCAATCACACCCTAAAGCTTCCCATTCAGCTGTCTTCCCCGCTGGTGTGGACTTGGTAGTATTGTTTGAGCCTCCTTTTCCTGAGGACTCTATAACAACTGTTGAGAACTCACTGGGGATACCTTTGTATACCATGAGTCAGGGTGCTAGGTTCCTCCCTGCCACCCTCAGTGGGTTTGGAATTTTCAGTTTGGTGTCCTGAGCTATCTTAGTGGTTTCTTTTCCCAGTTGTGAGTTGAAAGCTATTTGGTCTTCTGGAATATTTTCAAAAGGAAATTTTGTTCTCACAGAGGTATAGTAGCTTGCTTTGTTTTACATGTTACTTCTGTGTCATTGACATGGAATTTTCTGCCTGAATGTTAGTTCATGTTTTATATGCTACCTCTGTGTCATGACATGGAGTTTTCCTGGCTGAATGTTAATTCAAATGTCAAGCTCCAGTTAGTGCAGCAAGTGTAAAGTTTAGTAATTTTTTTCTGTCTTAAATACTACAGTCAAAGAGTAATATTCAGGCTTCCTTAACTGTGTTCTGTTCTCCTAATTAATTCGATATGCTATGTATGTATCAAACATTTATTTGATATGCTATATATGTATGTGTGTGTGCATACACACACACACACACACACACACACACACATCTGAATGATGTGCTGGGCACCAACTGGATTGTAATTTTATTAGATGAAGTTGGAAATTAACTTACATGAACCTGCTATGCAATTCAGGCACATAACCTCTGCTCTTGGTGCAATGTTATTTTGCTGGCACCATGTAGAGTTCAAGCCTATAGATGTGGCAAATTATATATCACAGAGGTGGGAGCAAAGCAGTCCTGACAGCAGCAGTGATTTCCAGTGATGATTTAAATAGATCAAATATTATTACATATAACATTTGCACCTTTTTTCCTTATTAATGCTTTTAAGTTGTGGTCACATATGTGTAACATTGAACTTGTGGTCTTAACCATCTGTCCACTGACATTAAATACATTCATAGTATTACTGTGCAACCATTATTTTTCATTCATCTCCAGAAATGAAATTCTTGGTGGTAGTTACTTTTCTGTAGGCAGAGCTTTCTGTCTAGACCACCAATCAGTTCTGTCCCACCAGCTGGTCCTCAGATTAGTAATATGGAGACTTATTATTAATTATAAATGCTTAGTCGATAACCTAGGCTTCTCCGGCCAGCTCTTACAACTTAAATTAACTGATTTCTGTTGATCTGTGTGTGCTCTGAGGCTTGTTTACCTGTCTATGAACTTCCCATGCTGCTTCTTCCATGTCTGACTCACAACTCTCAGACTCTGCCCTTCTTCCCAGCATTCTCTTTGCCCCGAAAATCTTGTCTAGCTACCAGCCAGTCAGCTTTTTATTAACAGTGAGAGCAACACATTTTTATAGTGTACAGAAAGATTATTCCACAGCATTCCCCCTTTTCTCTAAATAAAAAAGGAAGGTTTTAACTTTAACATAGTAAAATTATATACAACAAAAATGGTTATCAAGTAAAAATTACAGTTATAATATCCAGTCCACTTTTATTTGGCAAATTTAGAGAAAGCATTCTATTGTTTATCTTCATGGGTCTAGGGTTTTATACCCAATTTATCTTTTATCATAACTAAGAAAAACTTAATTTAAGTCTAATTATTTAGTCTTTAACTCCATCAAAGACCCCAGAAGGGTGTAATATTGCCTAAGGACAGGGACATCTGGCTGCCTAGACAGTCACCCAAAGTTCTTGTGTAACATTGTCTTACGGGCCTAGTATATCTGACAGACATTTTTGAGAAGCAGGGAATCTTGAGAGACTGTTCTACCTTGTCTTGGCAAAATTTGGCACTTGTCTTTCTTTTGCATGCTGTTGGTCGAGTTTGGACAGTATACTGTCAGCAATTGAGACAAGGGCAGATTTTTTTGTGGTTTTTTGTTTTTGTTGTTGTTGTTTCTTTCTTTCTTTTGCCCAAATGGCCAGCTTTTGCCATAAAGAAAGCAAACTCTATACAGAGGTTCTTCAATGCCCATCATCTTCTTTTGAAGAAACATGTGTGTTTCACTGTCATGAAATGCCTTAGGTTATTAAACATTTAAATGCCACATTCTGTAGGTCTTTGAAATGTTTGAAGAACACCTATCTAAATATATCTGTGTATGACCTTGAAAACATACCTACCATGACTATAAGTTTGACTATTATAGATGATTATTAATCTGTATTTCTTAATTATCCTCAGTAGTTTGTAATAATAACTTTCAAGGACTAGAAATTTAAATTACATTGTTAAATGAGCTGCATTGGTACAATACCTTAAACAAGAGTAGAAATTATGTACAGTATGTTCTAACAAAAATAACCTTAAATTTGTAGCACTCTTCTAGTTGCTGTTATAAAATGCCTGACAAAGGCAACTTCAAGAAGAAAGACTTTATGTTGTTTGTGAGTACAGTCCATCATGGAAGGGAAGGCATGGCAGTAGAAGCTGGGGCAGCTGGCCACTCTGCACCCACAGTTAGGAACTGGTTAGCGCTGATCATCAGTTCACTTTGTCCTGTTTATCCCATGCATAGCAGCTTTTCTCTTTCAGTTGATCCTGTGAATGCACTTTCATATACTCATCGACACACCTAGAGGTGTGTTTTTATGGTAATTCTTCCTCCCATCAGTTGACAGTGAATATAAACCAGCACACTCTGTACCTGTTCTTCTCTCTCCTAGGTTTTGACAGCAGGAGTTTGAATCTAACTAAATGGGGTATCTCATGTAAATAGAATCTTGCAGTAGGTGACCTGCCCAGCTGGATTATTTAGTTTGGCATATGTTATTAGGGTTCATCCATGTTGTAGCATATATCAGAATTTCCTTCCTTTTTGAAACTAACAGTATTCCAGCATATGAATATGCTATATCTATTTATACCTTTTGATTATTGTAAATAATGTAGCTATGAGCACATTTCCACTACACTTAACACTATTCATCACTGAAGGAAATTGGGACAGGGACTCAAGCAAGGCAAAATCCTGGAGGCAGGAGCTGATGCAGAGACTATACAAGAGTGCTGCTTACTCACTTGATCAACCTGCTTTCTTGTAGAACCCAGGACCCAAAGCCCAGGGGTGGCACCGCCCAGAATGGGCTGGGCCTTTCCCTGCCAATCAGTAACTAAGAAAATGTCCTATACCTAGATTTTATGGAGACATTTTCTCAATTAAAGCTCCCCTTTTTTAGATGACTTTACCCAGTGTCTAATTGATATAGAACTAGCCAGCATAGCATCTACTGCCCATTTTCTAATCAGATTATTCATTTTGCTGTTGTTGCTGGGTTACAGGAGTCTATATATAATCTAGATGTTAACCATTTACCAGATTGATGACTTATAAGTATTTTCTCCCATATTTATTTTCACTCTTTAGATTGCATTAGATGAAAAAAAATAGTGTCGATATAGTCCCATTTGTCCGCTTTGCCACGTAGCCATTCAGGGTTCAGTGCGGTAAAACTTTCCCTGTGTGTTTTCTCCCAAAGGTTTTTTTTTTTTTTTTTTTTCAGTTTTAGCTCCTGCATTTAGGTCTTTGATCCATTTTGAGTTAACTTTGACCTAGAGTGTAAAGGAAGGATGCAGTGCAGTTCTTTGCATGTGGCTGGGTTCTGCAGCACTGTTGAAGAGATGAC